>NC_041384.1:681772459-681777838 GCF_002162155.2 Triticum dicoccoides | reverse complement strand
GCTCCTCCGAGTGTTGGTCCAACCTAGAGCCACTTGCAGCGCCACCTCAGGGAAACTTGAGGGCTGGTTTTAGCTGTACATAGTGTTCATCCGGTGTGTCCTGAGAACGAGATATGTGCGGCTCCTATCGGGATTTGTCGGCACATCGAGTGGCTTTGCTGGTCTTGTTTTACCATTATAGAAATGTCTTGTAACCGGGATTCGAGACTGATCGGGTCATTTCGGGAGAAGGAATATCCTTCGTTGATCGTGAGAGCTTGTGATGGGCTAAGTTGGGACACCCCTGTAGGGTATAAACTTTCGAGAGCCGTGCCCGCGGTTATGTGGCAAATGGGAATTTGTTAATATCCGGTTGTAGAGAACTTGACACTTGACTTAATTTAAAAATGCATCAACCGCGTGTGTAGCCGTGATGGTCTCTTTTCGGCGGAGTCCGGAAAGTGAACACGGTTTTGTGTTATGTTTGAACGTAAGTAGTTTCAGGATCACTTCTTGATCACTTCTAACTTCTCGACTGTTGCGTTGCTTCTCTTCTCGCTCTTATTTGCGTATGTTAGCCACCATATTTGCTTAGCGCTTGCTGCAGCTCCACCTCATTACCTTGTCCTAACCATAAGCTTAAATAGTCTTGATCTCGCGGATGTGAGATTGCTGAGTCATCGTGACTCACGAATACTTCCAAACAGTTGCAGGTACCGATGATACCGATGCAGGTGACGCAACCGAGTTCAAGTGGGAGCTCGATGAAGATCTTGATTGTTGTTTTGTTTCGTTTGCTGATGATCAGTAGTGGTGCCCAGTTGGGACGATCGGGGATCTAGCATTTGGAGTTGTCTTCTTTTATTTTGGTTCTGTAGTCGGACCTTGATTGTACTTTGGTTGATGTATGTTTAACTTGTTATTTGTGTGAAGTGGCGATTATAAGCCAACTCTTTATCCCTCTCTTATTTAGTACATGGGATTCTGTGAAGATTACCTCTCTTGTGACAAAACCATCATGCGGTTATGCCTCGACACGTGGAAGATATAGCCGCATCGTGGGCGTTACACGGCTGAGCGTGTGCTATCCACGGAAGATGGCTCCTCCACCCAAGCCCTCCTCCACAATGCCGGTGAGGACACTACTTCGTCCGAACGATCATCACCACCACGCGCAGGTACACACACGTGTGCTCCCCTGCCAGGCTGCCACCCCTGCACTGATTTAAGGCGAAATCCAATTGGGAGGTATTGATAGGCACCAATGTATTCTTGGTTGAGTTCCCATGTCTTGAATTACGTTGATCCTTTTGGTAAGATCAAACCGAACAAGCTGAACATCGCTTGCCCAAACAAACTTTACATCATGCTACATTATTGTAGTTACCGGGACTTTGTGTTCTTTGTACAAAACAGCCAAGACCTCAATCACTTATTCGTAGAGCACAAGCGAAGACATCCTTCTTTGAGTCCACATATATGTTCAGTTTTTTAATTGATTTTGAAATTTCAGATGCTCTATGGCACATGTAACAGGTCTTGGGTATGATGGCGAGACGCGATGAGGAGGACATACTCGATCCCCATGGACGACAAGGATTCGAGGACATTGGCAGATGTAGGGGAGGCAATGAGGACGGAGATGATTGCGGCACACAATTTAAATAAACCAGAATATCCTGAAAAATATATTTGGTGTATAGAATTCAGTTTTAGTCTTTGCATACATTTTCATGATTCACTAACTCCAATATTATAAAACTATGCGACAATGTTTGTTAGATTTTTGTGTCTGCCGTGTGTCCCAACGATTCCACCAGCATCGGCCCTCCCCTGCCCTGCTGCAGACCGCAGTATTCCTTGGAGTCCTGAAGCAGCTCGACGGCATCGTCCTTGGTGCGCCCCCTCAAGGCTTGATGCTTTCTACAGGAAAAAAATGGCTCCTTTCTTTGAGATGAGGAAAATTACTTCCCTTTCTACAGGAAAAGATGGTTCTATTTGATAAATGTGTTCCCAAGTTAAAGGCCCATGGCTCCGAAGTACTAATATTCTCCGAGGTACTGATTCTATCTGTTACTCACGCACCTAGCTTGGTTGCTTCAGAAAGTATCATGACTATGATAAAAATATGATACCAATCATGAGTTATAGAAGTTCTGCTTGTGAGGTGATTTTGTGTCCATGCTCACATTCTATCTTGAGTTTTGTGACCCATCCTGTACGGTTATCTGCTTTGCGTATTCATGATCGTGTGGAGCTTGCAAAACTAATTTACGCTGGCTTCTTAGCTTTCCATTTTTCTTATTTGCCACAAGCCTGCTTTGTTATGTTATGGTTGATCTTCTTGCCCAGCTCATGCTTTCAGCTCTCCCTTCTCATTATATAGTGAATATGTAAAATCTTAAATCATGACCACGAAAGGTGTGCAGGTTCTACATGTTTACTTGCATGCTATTTTTTTACAGGAGCACCATAACATGTGAAAAATTCGAAGAGCTTTGTGAAGATTTGTGGGAGCAGCTCTAACTCCAATTAAAGAAGTCCCACGCAGCGGGCATGAAGATTGGTCACATCTATATGTATAGTAGAGTTGATAGGAGGACTTACACGGCACCCAAACTGCAGGTGATTATACTCTTCACTGAAGACTTATACTTTGAGGGGCTGTACTGGTAATGCAGGAATGTTGCATGGTTCCTATCTACCATCGACCATCATTACTTACCTTTTTGTTCTTCTTGCTGTTGGCTGGTAGCTTTTAGTAGTAATTTGGATAATTATGTGTGCATAATATTCTGTCTGATTTGGGGGCAAGAAAGGTCGGGGATTCTGCTGTGGGTGGATCATGGCCTACAGAACAATGCACACTATACAATATCGTGAGCAAGTTGTGGGCGATGCCTTCATATGGTTGTTAAATTGCTGCTCTTTTTCTATATGGATTAATGCGCAGTACCTCAAATTTCTCTTTTTGTTCTATTTGAGTTCTTGCTCTCCTAGTTGGAGAAACTTCGAGAGTAGGAATAAGTCATCGTCGTGTTCAACTCTGTAATTAAAATGATTTATAGTAGGAACCAGAGCTGGGACTGTTACTTTTTATGTAATAAAATGCGTGCTATATCAAATGATTTTTTTCACAAAGGCGGGGATTCAACTCTGTAGCTAGAAAATGGCTAGAGCGTACTTGAATTGTTGAAATCGTGGCTCGGGTCCTATAGTAGCTATCTTTGATTTACAACCAGAGTTCACTTATAATTATAGGATGAAACTTTATATTATTTTGCCATCTTATTTCGTTTGTAAAAGTAGCTGCAACAAGTAGCAGTTTGAATTAATGCAAGCAAGTAAGCAACGCTTTGATTGGAAAATTTGTGTGTTTGCATAGGCTTAAGCAAGCGCCTCTACTATCTGTATTTATCTAAATCTTTGTGTGTTGGCATAGGCTGAAACAAGCACCTCTTTGGTCTAAATCAGTAGTTGGTGCAGCTAGCTGTAGCAAGCCCCAGCTCAACTTAATGCTAGCAATTACTTGAAGCCTTGATCTACTCTTGCCAACCGGGTAAACAAGCGCCTCTTCGATCTGTATGCCAGAATCTTTAGTTTGTGCAGCTAGCTGCTAGCAAGTAATTAAAGCCTTGATCTGCTCTTGCCGACAAAATAATCTTTGAAGAAGCATCCGGATCACTCCACTATGGGCCCATCCAGTGGCTTATGCATCCTATAATTAGCTTTTGAAGATTATCTGTCACTCCACTCTTTATTGTATTGTTATAATTGCTCCCTGTTTCATTGAACTCCATGCTTTGCAAAATATGGAACATTGTTTGAGGGTAATTGTTGGAGTTTTAACTTCAATTTTTGTTGTTGTTACACAAAATGTCGCCTCCGCTGACATTGTCGGAAGACCATCAGCCATCGCCTAGACCTACTTCTCTCCAGTCATCTTTTTTTCGTTGTGCAAATTATGATGGAGCTATGTTTGATTTACAGTGATTTACAGTCAAGGCTTACTGATGGTTAAACTAGCAATTAAAATTGATTTGAGAAAGTATTTAACGCAATTGGTCTCTTGGCATAGGCTCAAGTATAAAAACTGCTATGTAAAATCTCCATATGTTTGTGCAAATTGATTCTGTAAGCTACTCTGGAAACTTTATTCTTTTTTCAAGATTGATTTACTTGGTGCTAACTTCCAGTTTCTCTCAACAAGACATGTGGTATTCTGAAAAAGGAGCTTCTCTATTGGATGGCAGCCCGTGATGGTGGTTTCAGATATGAAGCTAAGGAAAGCATGCCTCATAATTCATTCGATGTAAACAAGTAGGGCCAATTAGATATTGTTGGCTATAAATGACATGAGTTTTTAGCTTTCAGAAAATCTAGATATGTACTCTTTAACTATAATCTGTGGATGAGGGTAGCATCCAGTATACTTGATCTACCTTCGGCTAGACAAAAATATGACAATGTAATTTTGATTTAGATCTCGACTCTCCAATGTCAGCATAATTACGCCAGCAGCCTGCTGCTTTTACTCGTGCATAGCATCATGTATAATTTCACTGGGACTCAAAAGAATTTGGCCAAGTGTTTGTTCCTGAGAGAAGTGGAAAGACAAAGAGGGATAGAGAGCTCGCCTCCTTTTTTTGGAATCACCAAAATTGTACGATGACCCTTCACTATTTAAAAAATCAATGCATCTGCAAACCAAATATAAGAACAAAAAAGCATTGCGCATTCCCCAACTAGATAATGTACGTCTTCAAAAAAAGATTCCATTTAAAAAAAAGTTCAAGAAAATACTCTACGAATTTACAAACGATTAGGATGGCTTATTCACTCCAAATTACATGGACCAAAAAGCAATAGTCAATGTAACCTTATTTTTGACGTTTGCCAAAATCGATATAAGAAGTGTTGTGTAAAGCATGCAGTGCATATTTTAATTTTTTTTCGCCAATTGCAACACACGGGCATTTGTACTAGTATAGGATAACATCCAAACGACACCTAAAGAAAAATTCCAGAAAGAATCACATCCTCTATAATTCATATCCTTCTCCTTTGTTTCAACAAGAATTGTAAAATGGCAAAGTATTTCAATTTTGACCTCCGATTCACAACAACTTACGAAATAGGGTTTCCCCACGCTTTGTATTACAAAGCAAACATCACCGATACAATCAGATAGGTGCTGGGGCGGAAGCAGCACAGACACGCCCAAAAAAACGAAAGAGAAAAAGAAAAGAAACAAATGCTGACACCGGCGGATCAACAAAAATGAAGAAGCTTCATGACCGCCGCGCCCTCTTATTCACAACAACCGACCCACTACTAGTTGCAAGTTAGAAATTTGAGGAAAAAAATTAGAAGGCACTGAGGGACGGGAGCGCCTATAGG
>NC_041384.1:681762967-681771985 GCF_002162155.2 Triticum dicoccoides | reverse complement strand
TCCCCTTCTTGGCCGGCCCATGTGGCCGGGACGCCGCCTGTTTTTTTGCGAATATTTCCTTTTCTTTTATTTCCTTTTTTCAATAATTCGGGATATCAAAAGGTCCTAAATTTCAGAAAAGTTGTAATTTTAAATAAAATAATCATGATCTAAAAAATCATGATTAACAAAAAATTCTCGGTAATTCAAAAAATGTTCATGAATTTGGCAAAAAAATTCACAAATTTAAAAAAACATGAATTTAATACAATGTTCATGATTTCAAAAAAATGTTCGTGGAATTGAAAAATGTTCACAAAATAAGTAAATCATGATTACAGAAAAATGCTCTGGAATTCAAAAACTGTTCATGAATTTGTAAAAAAATGTTCACAAACTTAAAAAAATGTTCATAATTTAAAAAATGTTCACGAATTGAGAAAAAAATGTTCACAATTCAGAAAACTGTTCACGGATTTGGAAAAAACGTTCACAATTCAAAAAATATTCACGAATTTGAAAAAAATGTTCATGATTTTGAAAAAGTAGTCTTTAATTTTAAAATGTTCATTATTTCAAAAAAATGTTCATGATTTTAAAAACATGTTCATGACTTAAGAGAATGTTCATAAGTTTCTAAAAAAATTGTTCACGATTTCAATAAAAATGTTCGTGAGTTTTTAAAAAATGTTCACAGTTAAAAAAAAGTTCATGATTTAAGAGTAACGATTTAGTAAAACTAAAACCACGATTTTGGAACACAAATGTTTATCATTCAAAAAAATATGCTTTTAGAAACAAATCGTGAATTAATAGCTTTTCGGAAATTGAAAAACAAGAATAAAAATGAAAACATAAAAGTAAAGAAAAAACGAAAAGAAAGCAGACAAAGGAAAAGAAAAACAGAAAAAAGAAAAATAAAAAGAAAAACCGAAAGAAAAACATAAAAAACCCGGTTCAGGGAAGGTTCTAGAACTTTCCCAAAACCGGTTGGGGTTAAACCACAAAATGGGCCGGCCCATTCCAGGAGCTCTTCGGTGAATTACCCTTTAATACGATGTGATGTTCTCTTGGGCCATGCACTAATATAAATCAGGACTTGACGAACAGTGTTGTCAAGGTTGTTTATACGCGATGCACTGTCATTAACATTGTGCTTGGTTACATGACTGCATCAAAAGGCTAAAGGTACCCAAGCTACTAGACATGGCTACTCATGTAGCTGGTTATTAGAGGTCTGGGTGTGCGCTCATTAGATTTGTATCCACTTGATACTTCATTTGAACCAGTAAAAAATATTCTTTGTCGAAAAAAGGTACCCAATAGCCAATATAAGGAAAAAAAGCTAAAAAAACAAATTCTATGGACGTTGATAACTGCCACACGTGTGACACAATGGATACCGGACCACATAAGTCGTGTGGTTGTATCAGGACGTTTGGGCGCAGCTACGACGCCCCACACGGCTCTGTTTGGCAACTGCTCACCCCCACCCGTGAGCGCGAATATAGTTGCCAAGTGTAATTATTTGCCACTCCAACAATTGCCGTGTTACCAACTTCAGTTGCCACGTGTAATTATTTGTAGTTGTCATGTCTGCCATGTATCATTAAATATAGTTGCCAAGTGTAATTAATTGGAGTTGCCACGTGTGGTCAATTCATAGTTGTCATGTGTGATTAATTAGTTGCCACATATGTACACACGTAGTTGCCGTGTGTGGTTAAGCCATAGTTGCCATGTATGGTCAACCATAATTGCCATGTGTGATTAATTAATTGCGACATATGCACACATGTAGTTGCCATCTATCACCGTGTGAGTGTCGTGTGGACGAAGAGCAGTTTCGCCCACACGTTCAGGCGAGCGTCTTGTGTCCGTTTGGGTGAGGAGTGCCCACACGTGTGGCACTAAATGATAACGCCCATACGACGCTGGGTGCTTACGTGGCTTTTGGCCCAGATGACAAACTGCTTGAAAATTCGTGTAAATGAATCAAACGGTATCGAGTGTGTGTAGGCGTGTTAATAAGTGTCATATTTGTGTGCGTTGTCATTTGAGAATCTTATATAGGGTTAGATCGGGCCAACTAAAATAGTTTTTTTCTTTTTGAAACATGGGCCAACTAAAATAGTTTATGAGACTAGATCGTGCCAAATTTTTGTTTAGAGCTAAACAGAAAAGGTGAATTATTCCCAAAAGAGTGAATTTGGGTAGAAAAATTAAGTTTCACCAATAAAGGAGAATGCACTTCCTTGTCTCATTAAGTCAGGTGACTTTACAGTGGCTGACACGTGGGCCGTCACATCCGCATCCCCACCCTCTCTTCTCTGTCTTCCTCTTCCAGGGTCGGCCGGCTGGACCCTCGCCGTGGCCTCCTCCGTCGCGGCCTCGATCGAAACCGAAAAAGATCGGCCAGTACCAACAAAGTGGAAGGACAAGGCCGTCGTCACTGTCGTGTTTTGCGGCTCGTCGTTGTTCACGGATTCGAGGTAAGGCGGGGGCGTTGCACCTCCTCCAACTCCTTCCGATCTGCTTATTTGAAAGAGGAATTAGAGCAGCAGAGACTACATTTTCTTGATGATTTTCCTCCTCGATGCCTAATAGGCGAGCTTCTGTCTCTGCAAGTCTTATGCTTCGATTTAATTTCTTACATTAGGAAGTGAGGATTGTTATGCAAGTGTCTGAACATTGCAAGTGGATTGGTAGGTGCTAGTGCTCCTCTCCACCCATATACTTACATCGTTATACAGGTTTTTTTCTGAATGAATTGCAGTGGATAGATGACTACAATAGATACGTCACAGCCTAATGGAGCACTTCTCACTGTTTAGTTCCACCGTCAGGTTTTGATCCGTGGAGTGACAATTCGGTGACGAGGTACCCTGTCTGACTGAGTTTATATGCCTAATATCTTTGCTTCTGTCTCTGCAGGTCTCATGCTTCGATTTGGTTTCTAACATGAGGAAGCGAAGAACCGAGATTGCTGCATGTGTCTGAACATTTCAAGTGGATTGGTAAATATGGAGCTGTATTGGCATCTTCACCAGCAAACAATGGGAGAAACTACGCGACCTACTAAATGCACGCCAACATACAGCTGAAAACAGATTCCATTCTTCCTGTGGCGCTAGTGCTTGCCTGGCAATCAGGAGCTGCAGACAGATTGTGGATCATACACATGCTTAATCTGCACAAAGTTCTGCTTCAAGTACATCATCAGGCATTACTGCAAGAACTACTCAGCTGGTTTGAAGAAACGGATGCCTATATTACAGGTAACTATATCATGACACACACCACACCAGTTCATCTTTGAGTTGCAGAAACCCAACCAAAGCATACTGATATCACACTGAATATTAATAAGAAGTCAAATGTGCGCACAAACATCACACTTTATTACATGAAACCGTACACGAATGCATATGTTGTTCGATACAGAGGAAAGACACACGAATTCAAATCCAAGCATAGATACAACCATTTATGCTCAATCGAAGCCACTAGGGCACTCATGTAGAGCAAGTAAACGGACATACTTCAGTTGTAATGCACGCAGAACATAAACACACAGCAGAATGAAATCAACAGACAAGCAGAACAGAGTGCAATCCACACTAGCACACGCAAACCACACCATGGGATCAACGGAGAGGCCCTTCCAGCGTCAGACCTGTTTCTTCCAGCAGAAAGAGGATTTTGCAGCACCATCGTCATCCTCTTGTTCATCTCCTTTTGCTTTGTCTTGAGTTTCTGGCCCATTAAGTTTAAGACTAGGCTTGTTTTTATGGTTTTTAATGGCCTCCCTCACCTCAACAGGGACTTGGTCACCGACACCGTTGAAGTTGAACTTGAGCTCCTTCAATCTGGGAAGTTTGTTGATGCCGGAGAGAGATGTGGAAGATGACCAGACAATCTTCTTGAGCCTAGGAGCAGATCCTCTGGTGAAGACTATCTTTGTGATGGCCGAGCAGTCAACAACAAGAAGGTTGAGCCACAAGAACTCATCTTTTTTCAATGTAATCTTGTTTTGACTTCGACGAAAAGACTTATCCAGGAGCACCAGAGAACGTATATTTGGTTTCTTGGCCAGTGTTTGAAGAGCATCTTGCTCTAGCAATGTACCACGAAGAGTTAGCTTGGATATCTGTTTGGCATCGTCAAGTAAACTACCGCAGAAGCTGCTGTTCAACTCAAGCTCTTTCAAGTTAAGAAGGCAGTCAACTCCTGAAATAGAACATTTGCTGGTGATAGACAAAACCATCTTCTCGAGCTCACTGGCTGCCTTATCCTCAAAAGTGATATTAGTCAAGTCTGAGTCCTCAACAAGAAGGTACTTGAGGCATCCGAATTCACCTTTCTTGAAGTTCAGCTTGTGCTCGATGCATAGAATATGTTGGAGCCTGACACACCGTAACTTGGGCAGCTTGGCAAGGACTTCCAGATCATCTTGGCTCAGCAGAGTGTGACATAGAGTTATCTTGGCAAGTTTGTTGTTATCGCCTTTTATGAACAATGGAAGAAGACGCCCCTTCTGTGTGGTTCCCTTGATGCTTAGAGACTCAAGAATCTTGGGATATTTTTTTAGGTAAGATACATTGACTTCTGGTAACTCTGCCTCATGTGGTCCGGCTACAGGAATAGTGATTGACAGAGAACAGAGACACTCATGTAGGTCACTGATCGCCTTAAGCAAATTCCTTAGGTGATTATCAGTATCATCGATAACCACACCTAGCTTCCTCAGCTGCCATAGCCTTCCAATATCTTTTAAATCATGACTCTGCTTGGCCTTGACATTGTGTAGTGCCTCCATGTTTACCATTTTGTCGATCCTATGAGGAATCTGGGGATTAGATTCAAAATTACTTGGATCAATGTGGCCAGCAAGCAGACGCTTCAGCTTCAATAGCAGGATATGTGCTGTTGCATGTGGAGGCACATTAGTTTCTCGGATATCCAGTACCTCTAGTTCACGGAGGTTGTTGATTTCACTAGGTAGCTGGGTAATATCTGTTCTCCTTAGGCTCAGATACTTGAGCAGTAACATCTTGCTGCAGATTTCCTTGAGGTACCGATGGTTCTTCTCAAGAAAGCACCGACAACCTTCTAGATCTAGCACCTTGAGCAGGGATACTTGAGATGATTTAGAGAGCCCATGGAAGAATTGACCAATTCTATCAGAGCTGCGGAGTTGGAGATCATTGAAAATGGAGAAGTGGCGAGCCAAGTGATGTGACAGGCGTGTCTCCACAATGTGTTGTTTTCTGGCAATGGTGGTAATGAATCCATGAACTGAATCACTTACGACGCAGCTCTTTACTTTTCCCATGGCATCAATATTAGCTGCATCAACAAGGCACCGGCCAACAAGTGTGTCAAAACATCGGTTGGCCTGACGCACAGAACTGGGCCAATCTTCCTTGGATGTCAGCCCTTCTGCAACCCAGCGTGCAATCAAGGTTGACCGCCTGATCTTTTGTCCGGGAGAGAAGATAGCTAGGTACAGCAAGCAGGACTTGTATTCTTTAGGCAGGTCATTGTAAGAGAACTTGAACATCACCTTAGTGATGCTGTTGAATGATTTTGTTGGTAAAGCCTGCAGGGTGCTGTGCAGCTTGTGTAACTCCTCACCGCTCCTCTTGGGGTTAGCATGCAGAGCATGAGTGAACACCTTCATGCAGAATTCATGTGGCTCACACTCGTACAAGATATCATGAAAAATTTGGGGGTCATAGTTGTCTTCATTCTTCTGCTGACTAGTAAGCTCGAGCACTGTATCATGGTAGAGGCCAGCAAGAGAATAGTCTATAGGTTCCAGCGGTGGATAGCAATATTCTTTAGCCCGCTGGATGTCCTTTGCGCCGGTGACAATCATCAAATCGGCGCTGCAGTTTAACAGGCTCAAAGCATTTCTGATATCCTCACATGAGGAAACATCCATCAGCTCATCAACTTTGAGGATAAACAGGGGGCATTCACACTTCTTAGCCCGGTACGGATGAGGATTCAAGTTCTTTTTAATCTTGTTCACGAGCCCTTTGATCTCGAGCTGCTCTTTGAACTCATGCTTCATTTTGTCCATCATCTGATCCATGAAAGAGGCAAATATTTTTTCAGAAACAGATTCTGGGTTTTGATTCGGAGCACCAGGATCCCCTTCACTCTTGTCATATTTGCTTTGCTGCAGCTCCCGTAAGATGTCTTCCTTTGCATCGTGGATGAGTTTTCTTACTTGATCCTCACCCAATGTATCCGTTGTGGTCTTTGTAGCTTGCTTATCCAAGGATCTGTCTTGAGCCTGCACAGGCTTGCTGCTGCTCTTGGGGAACAGCTTCCCCAGGATGTGTGCATATTGTGCCTTATGGAGCTGAATCCATGTCGTCTCTTCCTCTTCATCGTCGTCGTCATCATCTTCTTCTTCGTCGTCATCGTCGTCGTCATCATCATCATCATCATCATCTTCTTCTTCTTCTTCTTCTTCATCTTCCTTTCCTTCCTCCTCCTCCTTATCAGTGGTTACTTTTCCTCCCCCATCCTCCATATGTATGGCTATTTCTCCTTCCCCCTCCTCCATATGTTTGCATGTTACTTCTCCTCCTTCCCCCTCCTCCATATGTTTGCGTGTTTGCCTTGCTGCAGCTCCCGCGGCTTTTTCTCCTTCCCCCATATGCTTGGCTCCTCCTTCCTCCTCCCTATGCATGGTTACTTCTCCTCCCCCCTCTTCCATATGCTTGGCCATGGCTTCTTCTCCTTCTTCCACCCCCATATGCTTGGCAGCTTCTTCCTCTTCAAGCTTCTTGTCATTTTCCTTTGCTTCCATATGCTCCTTAAGCTTCTTGACGATGATGTTCTTTTTGTCCCACGCTGGTAATATATGCATGTCTTTATTCTTCCCGTTTTGATCTTGTTGAGACGCTGTCTGGAGCACCAACTGAAGTAGTTCGTTTAGGTCCAACTGGTCAAAATTACCCAGCAGCTTGTCACCCTTGGGTTGTCCGTCGCCCTTTGCTAGTTGACCATGAATACCACTTTTGATTTTGTCAAGCTTTTCATCAATCTCCATCTCTTCAATAGTCACCTTGATATCAAGAAGAGCACTCTTCTTTTCACGGTAAATTTGCCATTTTCTCATGTAAACTTTCCAAGAGTCAAGATCCTCTTGGCCTTCTGTGCCTTGCTCCTGGGGGTTGGATTTGGCAAGCTTGAGCTCCCGCAGAATGTAGAAGAGAACCTCCATGGGCCGTAGCGGCATAAAATCGTGGTGCACGGCTGGGATGTCAACCACCACAATGCGATGGTAGGGGGAGGCCTCTGGGTTTTGACTCAAAACCCAGATTTCTTGTACAAGAGCGAGGAGGTCCTGATACGTGTAGGCTGCCGCTACGACCATGGACAAACTTTCGCCGGCATTTCCAGGAGCTCCATTCATCCACTCCCATAGCTTTGCCTTGACGTAGTCGTCCAGAGTGTGAGGCTTAGTGAAGGCTCTTGGACCAGAATGGCCACCAGTTGCCATTCCCACCACGAGTTGACCGTCACCGTCTTCTTCTTCTTCTCCTTCTTTGTCCCCGGCCGCATGGCCACCTGCTGCAGCAGCCCACGACGATGATGATGCTGTCGGAGCCAATTGCCCCTTCCCTGACTTGTCCAGGACCTCGACGCCATACCTCAACCGCCGCTCGCCGACGTCGCGCGCCCGCTCCTTGAGCAAGCGCAGCTCCTCGGCCGCGCGGTGCTGTGCGGCCAACTTGTGGAAGAACCAGGTCGCCCACCAGAGGTAGCCTCGCAGCCCTCCTCTGGCGCGGTGGATATCAGGGTTCCCCCTGTAGAGGTAGAGGCCGATGGAGTTGTTGCAGTCCTGGGCGAGCAGCCGCACCTGGTTCATCCAGGTGCGCACCTGCTCGTCGTGCTCGCCGCCGGGGGGCGCCCACCTGGCCAGGTGCGCCAGAAAGCTCTTCATGCTCTCCATCTCCTCCTTGATGAACTGCACGTCGTCCCGGACGCCGCGCAGCAGCAGCGCCTCGCTGCGGATGACGACCAGCAGCGAGCTCACGGCGCCCGTCGCGAGCTCGGCCATGGCTCCTTCCTCTCCTTGCGCCGGCCGGTTGGGTGGTTTCTAGTTGAACTGGTGGAGGCTAGCTGAGCTGGGTGGTGGCGAGGACGCACACATTCTTCAGAGACGGAGGAGGAAGTATGAGTGGGAAAAGGGCGTGTGCCTCTGTAATCGCTGGGTTCCAGTGCACGAACCGAACGGGTTCCAAGAGCTCTACAACGAATGAGAATCACCTTTTCACCCCACTAGAGATGGTCTGATATTCTCTCGGGCCACGCACTAATGTAAATCTTGACATGACATAAAGGTACAGGCGAATCCTGTAGGTGAATAGAGAAATTGACGGGGTGTGCAATGATCTGGGACCCTGGCTCCTGATGATCAACAGGCGGTTGGGGCCGCCATGGGGAACCTCTGCAGGCAATCATTTGCGCTATACCATTCCACTTGGCCAAAGTACTTGCCTCTTGAACAATACTACAAGCTTATTTACCATATAAAGGGCCACGCTTGGAACGCAAGAATTCAAAAAGAAGAACGCATGAATTGAGATATCGTGTATTCTAGATTCCTAAAGGAACTAAAAACCACAGGAAAACTGAAGATTGAGATGTCACCAACTCCAAGACGATCTTGTTGAGCACTTGTGAACACTTCATAGCACTTGATTTTTGTGCTTTTATTACTTGTTTAGCTGTTTATTTATGTTATTACTTCATTTGGGCTGTATGATGTGTTTGAATTGAATTTCATTTTAAAAATATTGAAGTTAAAATGCTGTTGAATTGTGTGCATTCAAATTACCAGGTTTTGAAGTAATGTAGTGTTCAAATATCAACTTAAAATGAAGTATGTAAGCAAAAGGATGAAAGAGTTGGCAAATAATTTTTTTATGGAGCTAATTTTAAGGGGTTTGATTAGCTCCACATTTTTGTTAACTCGGAGTTTTTTTAGGGGAGCTGACTCCTCGGATTTGAGGA
>NC_041384.1:681761958-681762796 GCF_002162155.2 Triticum dicoccoides | reverse complement strand
GTGCTTGTGGTGCACAACCTAACCCTTGCCCGTGATAGTTCCGAGTATCTCAAACTATGTTTCTAGTTTCAATCTGATATTTTTTTTGTAACAACATAGATTAATGTTGTGTGAATGTGTTGATCTTTTAGCTTTTTTTCAACATTTATAAAATAGCTAAACTAAATCGGTGCATCGATGACACCAAATACTCCAGTGCATCAGATTTTTCCCCTAGTGTGAGGAAGGGGGTGGGGCGTTTGGAGAGCGAAATTGTGGAGATCCTAAGTTCCTAACGGGAATGCCCTAACATTATGGCTGGTTGCATTTACTGCATCAACAACGGTTTCTCAGCTGTTGGATCTTGGATTGGAGGGCATCTGGAGAGCTATTGGATCTGCTAGCCCTATGCGCAATTTTCGGACTCCTAGGGGGTTTTTCTACAAAAAAAATTGCAAGCTTCTGGGAGCTGTTGGATCTCAGATTCAGCGGGATCCGGCGCCTCCTGGAAGCCCTTATCATCGTAGCACCTAAGGGCCTGGAGCACCAGATATTTCCCAGTGATGTCGTGTTAATCTGTTACAATTTTATTTCGCAAAAAATGTGTTAAATTCTATTTCATAAAAAATGTGTTACATTTTTAGCTGAAATTTTCAACATTTATAAAGTAGCTAAACTAAATCGGGTGCATGGATAGCAGCAAATAATCTTGTGCATCAGATATTTCCCCTCATTTGGACACTATGTTGTGGAGAAGATGGCAAATAAATTTGGGATTTTGTATTTTGAACATGATGGAAAATTTAGGAACTTGCAATGGACACATGGCAAAAATTTAAATAAAAACCTTCTCAGAAAA
>NC_041384.1:681710604-681761742 GCF_002162155.2 Triticum dicoccoides | reverse complement strand
ATGGTAAATATATGAATTGTGTTCTTTTAAAAACAGTTGCAAATTTAGGAATTTTGCAATCCACACATGGCAAGTTTTAGGAAATCTGTTCTCTAAAGAAGACATGGAAAAAAATTGTGAATGGGAACATGGCAAATTTAGGAGGTATAACTTCTCCCGTAAAAAACATGGAAAAAATGCCATGGGAATGAAAAATTGTTAAGTTGCAATCACACACACACACACACACACAAAAGGAATTTGCCATGGCGAAAGTATGGATACATGTAAAAAAAATGGATGCATGGCACGTGTTGAGACATGGCAAAAGTAAATTATTTTTAACCTAGAAACATGGTGAATTTGCCATGGCAAACAAAAATTGGAGATATGGCAAAATAAATTAAGGAACAACATTAGGAACTCCAATACAAAAATTAGAGCAATACATTTATAACCAATAGAAGGCCAAAAAAACAAGCTTAAAGAGGTAGATTGGGCCAACTAAACTAGTTTATGAGACTAGATCGTGCCAAAATTGTTAAGGGCTAAATAGAAAAGGTGAATTAGGGCATCTCCAATGCCGACTCTCAAACCGTCCAGATACGTTTCGACCGCACGGTCTGGACGTATTGTGCCATCCAACGCGGACATGTATCGATCAGTTGGACGGTTCGGGTGTACTTTCTCCAGCAAACCAGAGACAAATGTAGGGGGCTTTGCGAGCGTCGTCTGTACAAAACGTGCCCGCGTCTGACCGCCCTGGCCCACCCATACAACTGTCCCTCGCCCGCGCGCATTCCTGCTCAGTGCCAGCTGCCAACAATCATGCCGCTGTAGAGCGGCCACTCCACATTGAAATCGGCCGAGAGCGGACGCAACCTCTCACTGGCTCCGCCATTAAAGTGGTGCGCCGGCCGAGGGCGCCGCTTGCATCGTGTCCCCAGTGTCTGCGCCTGTTCAATGCTGGCAACGTGTTACTGGATGGGACAGAACAGATATCTACCACATCCGTTCGATGCCCCATTCGTCCATATGCTGCCATTAAGCAGGCTCGCCAGCCGAGAAACCCACTCCGTTGCCACCCATTGACGTACCCAATGGCTGGCCTCACCAGAAACCGCTATTTAAAAGAGGCAACACCCGGTTAACTTCATGCCACAACACAAGCCGCTCCACATCCTCCTTGCACCGCACCCGTCATGACTACAGGAGGCGAAACTCTGTGAGAGAGCCTTTCCACGGAGATGGAGCACACGAGGTGGCCGCCCTTGCGGCCGCCCGGCAGAGCCGCTGTGCCAGGCAGATCGAGGCTGGCTTGCCGGCCAACTTGCCCGATGTTTCTGACAACGAGGGCGGTCCCACGTTGGAGACGGGCTCCGACGACACCGCCCTGGCGCTCGTGCCTGTGCACGCCGGCTTCACCATGGAGCAGGCGCATGTACACTACAATGTCGCCATGGCGGATGTGCAGCCTGCGCCGCCGCCTATGCTGGCGTTCTAGCAGGCGCATGAGGAACAACGGTGTAACTTGTTCCTCCTGGAGCAGCACCGGCTGACGGAGGGCACGATCTACGGCGAGCGCGTGAGCGAGGAGGCCGTGGCGGCTATGGCTGCGACGAACCCCAACTTCGTCGCGGAGCAGCATGCCATCTACGAGGTTGTCCGTGCTCAAGTCGCCGCTCGCCAGGAAGCGGCCGCCGCGGAGACGCAGTTGCAGGCAATCACGGAGGAGAACAACACGAGCCGCACCTCCTATGCGCCGCCGACGAACTTTCAGGTGGCCCGAGCGGACGTCGATAGCGCGTGCCCTACCATTTTCATCGTGGACTTCACGTCCACCGGCGGCGGATAGGTCGCGGACTACTCCGAGGATGAGTAAGGCATGGGAGGCTGCAGGGCCTTGTGTCCCATGTGGGCCAGTCTGTCTCCCGTGTTCTACTCTTTCTCGCCGGAGAGCACCTTCACTTCACGGGTCTTATCGCCGGTGCTTATGAAGAGAAGACGTCGGATGGAGGAGGAGGTGCCAGATGAGGAGACGGCAGATGGAGGACATGGTCGCCGTAGTTTTTTTTGTTCTAAATGTTTGAAATGTAATGAAAACCCGCCATGTTTGCATGAATGACGATTTGTTTATGTAAATTATATCCGAAATTGAATTAAATTCGACTGTGTCTGCACAAATTTCGTCTTGTTTGTTCGGATGGTAGTTGAAACGTATGCGGGCAGTGTTGGAAGGCGGCCTCCCGCATCAGTGTGTGCAGACTGATCCCCCGTCCATGGACGGATGCGGGGGTCGCCGTTCGAGATGCCTTTATTTGGCTAGAATAATTAAATTTCACCAATAAAGGAGAATGCATGCACTTCCCTGTCTCATCTAACTAAGTCAGGTGACACGTGGGCCATCACATCCGCATCCCCACGCTCTCTTCTCCGTCTTCCTCTTCCAGGCTCGGCGGCTGGACCCTCGCCGTGGCCTCCTCCGTCGCGGCCTCGATCAGAACCGAAAAAGATCGCCCAGTACCAACGAAGTGGAAGGACAAAGCCGTCGTCAGTGTCATGTTTTGCGTCTCGTCGTCGTTCACGGATTCGAGGTAAGGCGGAGGCGCTGCGCCTCCTCCAACCCCTTCCGATCTGCTTATCTGAAAGAGGAATTAGAGCAGCAGAGACTGCATTGTCTTGACGATTTTCCTCGTCGATGCCTCGATAATATGCGTTCTTCTGTCTATGCAGGTCTTATGCCTCGATTTGATTTCTTGCATTAGGAAGTGAAGATTGTTATGCAAGTGTCTGAACTTTTCTTAAGGTCTTATGCTCCTCTGCACCCATGTAGATTGTTATCAAGTTCTTTTTCTGAATGAATTGCTGTAGATGGATTTTCGGATAGATGACTACAATAGATACATCGCAGCAAACAATGGGAGAAACTATACTGTTTAGTTCCACTGTCAGGTTTTGATCCGTGGAGTGAAAATTGGGTGACGAGGTGCCCTGTCTGACCGAGTTTTATACCATGAACTATACTGTCCTCTCCACCAGCAAACAATATGAGAAAACTACCCGAGCTTCCAACCAAATGCACGTCGACATATAGCTGAAAACACTTTCCATTCTTCCTGGGGCGCAAGTGCTTGCCTGGCTATCGGGAGACGCATACAGATTAGATCACACATTCTTAATCTGCATAAAGTTCTGCTTCAAGTAATAGTCAGGCACTAGTCCAAGAGCTACTCAACTGATTTGAAGCAAACGGATGCCTACATTACAGGTGACTATATCATGACACACACCAGTTCATCTTTGAGTCGCAGAACCAAATCAAAGCACACTGATATCACGCTGTACATTAATAAGAAGTCAAATGTGTCCACAAACCTCACATTCTTAATCTTTATACAGGTTCTTTTTCTGAATGAATTGCGGTAGATGGATTTTCGGATAGACGACTACAATAGATAATACTGTACGTCACAGCCTAACGGATCACTTCTCACTGTGTAGTTCCACCGTCAGGTTCTGATCCAAGGGGTGAAGTTGGGTGACGAGCTGCCCTGTCTGACTGAGTTTATATGCCTAATATCTTTGCTTCTGTCTCTGCAGGTCTTATGCTTCGATTTGGTTTCTTACATGAGCAACTGAAGAGCCGTGATTGCTGTATGTGTCTGCACAGTTCAAGTGGATTGGTAAATTTTGGAACTGTGTTGGCTTCTCCACCAGCAAACAATTTCGATTCTTCCTGGGGCGCTAGTGCTTGCCTGACAATCAGAAGATGCAGAGTTTCAGACAGTTTGTGTCACACATTCTTAATCTAAATAAAGTTCTGCTTCAAGTAATAGTCAGGTACTAGTGCAAGAGCTACTCAGCTGGTTTGAAGCAACGGATGCCTACATTACAGGTAACCATATCATGGCACACACCAGTTCATCTTGGAGTTGCGGGACCCAATCAAAGCATACTGATATCACACTGTACATTAATAAGAAGTCAAATGTGTCCACAATCATCACACTTTATTACATGATACTGTACACAAATGCATACGATGTTTGATACAGAGGAAAGCCACACAAATTCAAATCCAAGCATAGATACAACCGTTTATGCTCAATCGGAGCCACTAGGCACTCATGTAGAGCAATTAAACGGACATACTTAAGTTGTAATGCACGCAGAACATAAACACGCAGCAGAAAAAAAATCAACAGACAAGAAGAACAGATTGCAATCCACACTAGGACACGCAAACCACACCATGCGATCAATGGGAGGCCCTTCCAGTGTCAAACCTGTTTCTTCCAGCAGAAAGAGAATGTTGCAGCATTGTCGTCATCCTCTTCTTCATCTTCTTTTTGCTTTCCGAAAAAGGCTTTCGCCCTGCTTTATAAATAAAGCATCTCCTTTTTGCTTAGTCTTGACTTTCTGGTCCATTGAGTTTAAGACTAGGTTTGTTTTTATGGTTTTCAATGGCCTCTCTCACCTCAGGAGGGACTTGGTCACCCTTGAACTCGAGCTCCTTCAATTTGGGAAGTTTGTCGATGCCGGAGAGAGATGTGGAAGATGACCAGACAATCTTCTCGAGCCTAGAAGCAGACCCGCTGTTGAAGACAATCTTGGCGATGGCGGAGCAGTCAACAACAAGGAGGTTGAGCCATAAGAACTCATCTTTTTCTAATGTAATCTCATTCTCTGTTCCACTAAAAGAGTTCTCCAAGAGCATCAGACAGCGTATATTTGGTTTCTTGGTGAGCAGTTGTAGAGCAGCTTGCTCTAGCAATGTACCACGCAGAGTCAGCTTTGCTATATGTTTGGCTTTGTCAAATGATGACAGCAAACTGCTGCAGAAGCTGCTGTTCAACTCGAGCTCTTTCAATTTAGCAAGATACTCAACTCCAGAAATAGAACATATGCTGGTGATAGACAAAACCATCTTCTCGAGCTCACTGGCTGCACCATCCTCAAAAATGATATTAGTCAAGTCTGAGCCCTCAACAACAAGGTACTTGAGGCATCTGAATTCACCGTCCTTGAAGTTCAGCATGTGCTCGGTGCATGCAATGTGTTGGAGCCTGACACACCGTAACTTGGGCAGCTTGGCAAGGACTTTCAGATCATCTTGGCTCAGCAGAGTGTGACCTAGAGTTATCTTGGCAAGTTTGTTGTTGTCACTTTTTATGAACAATGGAAGAAGACGCCCATTCTGTGTGGTTCCCTTGATAGTTAGAGACTCTAGAATCTTGGGATGGTTCTTGACAGCTGGTAACTCTGCCTCGCATGGTGTGGCGACGGGAATAGTAGTGATTGACAGAGAACGGAGGCACTCATGTAGGTCACTGATCGTCTGAAGCAAATTCTTGAGGTGCTTATCCTTATCATCGATAACCACACCTAGCTTCCTCAGCTGCCATAGCTTTCCAATATCTTTTAAATCATGACTGTGCTGGGCCTTGACATTGGACAGTACCTCCATGTTTACCATTTTCTCGATCCTATGAGGAATCCGGCCACTATAGCCAAAATTGCTTGGATCAATGTGACCAGCAAGCAGACGCTTCAGCTTCAAGAGCAGGATATTTGCTGTTGCATGTTGAGGTATCTCAGTTTGTCGGATATCCAATACCTCTAGCTCACGGAGGTTGTTGATTTCATTGGGTAGCTGGGTAATATCTGTTCTCCTCAGGCTCAGATACTTGAGCAGTAACATCTTGCTGCAGATATCCTTGAGGTACCTCTGGTTCTTCCCAGCAAAGCACTGACACCCTTCTAGATCTAGCACCTTGAGCAGGGACACTTGAGATGATTTATAGAGCCCCTGGAAGAATTTATCAATTCTATCAGAGCTCCGGAGTTGGAGATCGTTGAAAATGGAGAAGTGGCGAGCCAAGTGATGTGACAGTCGTGTCTCCACAATGTGTTGTTTTCTGGCGATTGCAGTAATGAATCCATGAACCGGATCACCAACGATGCAGCTCTTTACATTTCCTGTGGTACCAATATCAGCAGGATAAACAAGGCACCGGCCAATGAGTGTGTCAAAACATCGGTTGGCCTGACGCATAGAACTAGGCCAGTCTTCCTTGGATGTCAGCCCTTCCGCCACCCACCGTGCAATCAAGGTTGACCGACTGATCTTTTGTCCGGGAGAGAAGATAGCTAGGTACAGCAAGCATGACTTGTATTCTTTAGGCAGGTCATTGTAAGAGAACTTGACCATCACCTTAGCGATGCTGTTGAATGATGCTGTTGGCAAAGCCTGCAAGGTGCTGTGCAGCTTGTGTAACTCCTCACCACTCCTCTTGGGGTTAGCATACAAAGCATGAGTGAAGACCTTCATGCAGAATTCATGTGGCTCACACTCGTACAAGATATCATGAAAAATTTGGGGGTTGTAGCTGTCTTCATTCTTCTGCTGACTAGTAAGCTCGAGCACTGTATCATGGTAGAGGCCAGCAAGAGAATAGTCTATAGGTTCAGCCTGTGGATAGCAATAATCTTTAGCTTGCTGGATGTCCTTTGCAGCGGTTACGATCATTAAATCGGCACTGCAGTTTAACAGACTCAAAGAATTTCTGATATCCTCACATGTGGAAATATCCATCAGCTCATCAACTTTGAGCATAAACAGGGGGCATTCATAATTATTCCGGAACGGATGATAATCCAAGTTATGTTTAATCTCTTCCACGAGCCCCTTGATCTTGAGCTGCTCTTTGAACTCATGCTTCATTTTATCCATCATCTGATCCACAAAAGAGGCAAATATATTTTCAGAAACAATTTCTGGATTTTGATCCGGAGCACCAGGATCACCTGCTCCTTCACTTTTGTCATATTTGCCTTGCTGCAGCTCCCGCAGGATGTCTTCCTTTGCGTCATGGATGAGTTTTTTGACTTGATCCTCACCTAGTGTAGTCGTTGTGGTCTTTGCAGCTTGCTTGTCCAAGGATCTGTCTTGAGCCTGCAGGGACCTGTTGTTGTTGCTGCTGCTGCTCTTGGGGAACAGCTTCCGCAGGATGTGTGCATATTGTGCCTCATCGAGCTGAATCCATGCCATCTGCTGACTTTTGATTTCTCCTTCTTCTCCGCTTCCTTCTTCCTCCTCACTATGTACAGTCACTTCTCCTCCTTCCTCCATATGCTTGCCTGTTTCTCCTCCTTCTTCTTCCTCCTCATTATGTATTGTTATTTCTCCTCCCCCCTCCTCCATATGCTTGGCCGCGGATTCTTCTCCTTCTTCCAGCCCCATATGCTTGGCAGCTTCTTCCTCTTCCTCTTCGATCTTCTTGTCCTTTTCCTCTGCTTCCATATGCTCCTTAAGCTTCTTCACGATGATGTTGTTGCTTTCCCATGCTGGTAATCTATGCATGTCTTTGCTCTTCCCTTTTTGATCTTGTTGTGGAGATGCTGTCTGGAGCAGCAACTGAAGTAGTACGTCCAAGTCCAACTGGTCAAAATCACCCTGCAGCTTGTCACCCTTAGGTAGTCCATCGCCCTTTGCTAGTCGACCTTGAGTATCACTTTTGATTTTGTCAAGCTTTTCATAAATCTTCATCTTGTCAATATTCTCCTCGATGTCAAGAAGAGCAATAGCTCTCTTCTTTTCATGGTAAATTTGCCATCTTCTTAGGTAAACATCCCAAGGGTCAAGATCCACCTGGCCTTCTGTGCCTTGCTCCTGGGGGTTGGATTTGGCACGCTTGAGCTCGCGCAAAATGTAGAAGAGAACCTCCTTGGCTCGTAGCGGCGCAAACTCATGGTGCACAGCTGGGATGTCAACCACGACAATGCGATGGTAGCCGCCATTTGGGTTTTGACTGAAAAGCCACATTTTTTCTACAAGAGCGAGGAGGTCCTGATATGTGTAGGGTGCCACAACGACCATGGACAAAGTTTCGCCGGCGTCTCCTGGAATTCCATTGAACCACTCCCATAGCTTTGCCCTGACGTAGTCGTCCAGAGTGCGAGGCTCGGTGAAGGCTCGTGGACCAGAATGGCTGCTGGTCGCCATTGCCCCCATGAGTTGACCGTCACCGTCTTCTTCTTCGTCATCCCCGGCCGCATAGCCACCTGCTGCAGCAGCCCACGACGACGAGGATGCCGTCAGAGCCAATTGCCCCTTCTCGGACTTGTCCGGGACCTCCACGCCGTACCTCAATCGCCGCTCGCCCACGTCACACGCCCGCTCCTTCAGCAGGCGCAGCTGCTCGGCGGCGCGGTGCTGCGCAGCCAGCTTGTGCAAGAACCAGGTCGCCCACCAGAGGTAGCCTCGGAGCCCACCTCTGGCACGGTGGATGTCGGGGTTCCCCCTATAGAGGTAGAGATCGATGCAGTTGTTGCAGTCCTGGGCGAGCAGCCGCACCTGGTTCATCCAGGTGCGCACCTGCTCGTCGTGCTCGCCACCGGGCGGTGCCCACCTGGCCAGGTGCGCCAGAAAGCTCTTCATGCTCTCCATCTCCTCCTTGATGAATTGCACGTCATCCCGGACGCCGCGCAGCAGCAGCGCCTCGCTGCGGATGACGACCAGCAGCGAGCTCACGGCGCCTGCCGCAAGCTCTGCCATGGCTCCCTCTCGTTGCGCCGGCCGGCTGGTGGTTTCTAGTCGAACTGGTGGAGGCTAGCTAACTGGTCTCCCTCGCCGGGGGAGAGCGAGGCAAGCTGAGCTGGGTGATGACGACGACAGCGCATGGGATATGATGTTCTCGCGCGCCACACACAAATTTAAATTATCGGTATCGTCACAGACGCTTGTGCACCTTCTCTCACGCAACGCACCGATTTAACCATCTCGACTTGACTTGACGAAGGGTACCGTCAAGGGCGTTCACACGCTGTGCAGTCATTGACATTGGCTAGTTGCGTTTCCCACGGGCGGGAACTGGTGGCATCCATATCCACTACTGATGGTGACACTAGTTTAGACTCTTAAGCAGCCGGGGTCTATGTCAGCTAAGTGGCCTAAAATTATTTACTCATCTCTGCATACATCATTTTATGCATATCAATAAGTAAAATGAGCAGAACTTGAGCCATCAAAAGAAAAGAAAAAACACAAAACTTTAACCACTGAAAGAAGCAAGCTCATGTTTCTTATTGGTGCATACGGCTATGATATGTGAACCATTTGGACTATGTGTAATAAGATGATCATTGAGCAGTTCTTGCGTCGTGCTTCTGACTTTGTGTTCAAATTTTTAGCATTTTTACTGCAGTGACATCCGTTATGTAGGTGGCGGGACAGAGACCGGCTAGGCCTGTGTTTTGAATTTCGGCCGAAAAAAAGGGATTTCGGCCGAATTTCGGCCATCTCGGCCTAGGGCGAAATCTATCTTCCGCTGAAATTGTTCAAATTTGAGAAATTTTGGTCAAATTTTAATCAAATTTCAGTCAAAATTGGTCAAATTTCGGCTGAAATTTTTAAAAACGACCGAAATTCAGCCATCTCGGCCTAGGGCGAGAAAAATCACAAACCGAAAATCAAAACGATGGGCTAGGCGGCATGCTGGATGGTCTAGAGGAGGGCCTGTTTGGTTCGCTTCCTCAAAAAGCTCCCCAACTCGGTCAGCCATCTCAGACGTTGGATTTCTCAAGCCTAAAATTGAAATTGCTCCCTTTCTAAGTAGCTGCATGTGTAGCCTCCAACCAAACACTCCCGTAACGCACCCCTAGCAGTTGACTCATCAGAGAGGCATGTTGTACATTTCTTTTTCATTTTTGGGCATGTGGTAAATTACAATTACACATGCTTCGCTATGATGAGGCGGTAATTAACACATACTCGTTCTGGTTCTTTTTAGTCTGCATATAAGTTTTGTCTGAAGTTAAAGTATTTCTAATTTGACCAAACTTATAAAAAAATGTATCAACATTCATAAAACCAAATCAATATCATTAGATTCATTATGGAATGTAGTTTCATATTTATATATTTGATATTGTAAATGTTGATATTTTCTAATATAAATTTGGTCAAACTTCGCAAAGTTTGACTTGACACAAATCTTATACGCGAAGTAAAAATGACTGGAGGGAGTACATGCTGGCACTGGTGAACAGATGAGAGAAATTTGCTGCAACCATTTTAAAATAATTAAAGTTCTAGGATTTTTTTTCAAGTCAAGCTTCATTAAGTTGGATCAAGTCTATATAAAAATGTGTCAACATCTACAAAACCAAAATTATTCCATTAGATTCATTATGAAATATATTTGCACATTATATATATTTGATATCATAGATCTTTGCGGATTTTTTCTATAGACTTGATCGAACTTTAGAAAGTTTGACTTATGTAAATCCTAGAACTTTAATTATTTTGGGACAGAGGGAGTAATAAACAAAAAACACATGTAACATGGCAAATTTTAGACTGAGGCAACACAACGTCATGCATGCGACGCAACATGTTCAGCAAGTGGGCACCACTGCCTGGCGGCGACGGCGACCATGTGCTGGTGCACGCCACGGGGCTACCGCCGTTTTTAGTTGATGGAGAGATGTGGGAAGGTGATGTAAGCTAAATATAAACTATAACAATTGGTTGACACACAACAATCATATTACTGGGAGGCAGTTTGTTGAACATGTCTCGTGCACATGACAGAGTGGAAACCTAGAGAAGGAGAAACAATGATACGTGAAGGTTATTGGTGCAGCCCAGATGGGGAGGGGGAGAGCTCGACCAGCCTTCAGCTCTTAGAGCTCGCAGGGAAAAAAGTTACTGTGTTCCAGCTAGCGGTGGATGTAATGAATCTTAATTCTCATCTCCAGATCATGCACGAAAAGCAATGGCCTAAATGATCATGGATGGACGGTATTAATCTTTTTCTTTGAACAAGCTAAAGGCGCCAAGGGCGACATGTATTCATACCACTCACAGTTTACATCATGGAGGTCTAGATCTGTAACACAATGTTTTAGGGGACAATCTCTGCCAAAATGATCAGGATTGTGACAACTAAAAGGCATTAGAAACTGCCGGATTCTGCTGAATTGCTTTTTGGGCCTGTTCGTTGCAAGTTCTTGAAGTATGGAACACCTTAACCTGCATCTCTCTAGTTGCTAAACAGAAGTCAGCAACCATAGAATCTGCCAATGTCCTGGTTCATCTGTTGGTGCTCGAGCAGCTAGAGCCTTTGCCAGGGTAAGGCTGTCAGTAAGAAAAACTACACCCTTGAGCTGTAGATGTTGAACTAAAATTGCAGCCACCTTCGTTGCTTGGGCTTCGGCTTGTAGAGGAGTTGTTGCTCTGTCTGACGATGCTGAAATTTTGGCTTCCATTCTATTGTGTTCTTGTTGTACCTGTATCTGAATCCCTAGACCTGCTCATGAATCTTGCCTATTTTCTTGAGGGTTCTTCCAAGCTGCATCTGTAAAGATTTTGATTGTTGCTTCTAGCTTGGTGGCTTGGTGTAAAAATACTAAAAATATGTCTGAAATAAACTTGATCTTCCATTGTACTCATAAAAAGAATTCCACATAAGAAAAACACCCCTTTGACTTCAGGGCAAATTTTTTTTGGTCAAAATAGTGCGAGGAGTGACTTGTATATAGCAATATTGTTTGTTTTTTCCCTGAAGTCAATGCTAGGTTTTTATTTATGAAAATTTATATACTAGTGCAAAAGAAAGTTAAGTTTATTAAAAAAACCTTTGAACTTTTTTGACTTTTTTGTAATTATTGAACTTTTTTTCCAATATAGGATGTATATACAGCCAGTAACCAGGGGCATTTACCACGACACTATAGACTATGGTCTGCTCCAGAGATTTCATGTGATCAACTGAAATAAGTTTAGTGCTTTAGTCTTTTGAGCCCATCCTCAACTTTCATCCTGGATTCACCGCTATATTCCATTATTGTAATGGTCGTAGTAAACAGCATCTGTATATTTTTATCTTTTTGTACCGAAAAAATATACTAAAATGTTGAGATCTTTGTGTAATTCTGTAACAGATAGACTACAGTAAGGCAAATTTGGTCATCTGCCGGTGGTGGCCCAAGACACATCATCACTGCAGACATTGACCGACGACGACGCGTTGTAGGCATGTGATCCAGGAGAAATGTCGGACGGCCCCGGCCTTGACAGGGTCGGTAGCGTGACGTCCTCAGATTGCAAGACGTTCATGAGCTGCACAACGGACGGCCGCACGCCCGGGCGCGGGTGCGTGCACCAGAGCCCGACAACCAGCGCCCGGTGTAGCTGCCACTTGCAATCGTCGAGCTGCTTGTCTCCCTTTAGCCTCTCATCCACCGCTTCAACAATGGCGCCCTTCTCATACAGGTTCCAGATCCACTTGAGCAGCGGCAGCGCCATGTATACTTTGTCAGCTGCTGTTGGTTGCTCCATCTCCATCTCCGTGTCCGGCCGGCGGCCGGACACTACCTCCAACACGACGATGCCAAAGTTGTAGACGTCGGATTCGGTGATCGGCCTGCGTGTGCGGACGAACTCCGGGTCTATGTACCCTGCGGTGCCCATGACAACATGCGTTGTCCGCGGTCCGGCTCCATGCTCCACGAGCCTCGCCAGGCCGAAATCCGCCAACTTGGTGCTGCGTGATGAGTCAAGAAGTATGTTGCTTGGTTTGATGTCACCATGCAGCACACACTGATCCCACTCCGTGTGGAGATAGCGTACTGCAGATCCTAAGCCAAGGATAATTCTGTATCTGAATGCGTGATGTGTTAGGTTAACTAGTAATGGGAATGATGGGAAAAAAGAGATATTCTATGTCATGATGGTTTTATTGCGTACATTACCTCTCTGACCAAGTGAGTAGACGATCAGTGTTGTATATGTGTCGATCAAGGCTGCCTTCCGGCACAAGCTCGTAGACGAGCAGGAGTCCTTTGCGGCTATCGGACCAGCCTAACAAGTGCACAAGATTCCGGTGCCTCAGCTGGCTTATGATCTTCACCTCGGATTCAAACTCTTTCCTCCCCTGCGCAGACGATTCCGCGGAGAGCATCTTGATGGCCACTGGGCGGTCTTGGTCGCTCAGGCTGCCCCGATCCACGTTGCCGAAGCCACCTCGCCCGAGCTTTCCCTCCTCCGCGAAGTCCTTGGTGGCCGCCACGAGCTCACGGTAGCGGTACCTTCTAGGGCCTACCCCTCTCTCGAATTCAGCCTGCTCGCGTTTTTCGTCGTCGGAATCGTCTAACCTCTCCCATATGCGTCGCCGACGGACTAGGACGACGGCGATGGCGCAGAGCAACACAAGAAAAGCTACTACTGCGGAAGGCACTTAGCACACGCACTAGTCGCCGCCGAGGACTGGTGCTGCTAGTAGCCACCGTGGCATCATCTAGAGTGGAGCTAAATAACCAAGACATCACCTGATGTAGCTCGCTGCAGATGCCAGTTGATGCGGCGAAGCCGATTGCAACTTCATGAGGCAAATTCGCCTTCATGTCCACTGACGCGTTCACCATGTACGGCTTGTCGCCGTCGATGCGAAGACGGGCGATAAGGACACCCGTGCGGTTGTCGTAGCTGATCTCGGCAGTCATGACCGCGTCGTCAGAGACCAAGCGCTTCGTTACGTTTGTGTAGGCCCTGGAGTCGATGCTGTTCACGTCTATGCCGACGTGGTTGTCGCTGTGGTCCCAGGAGTTGGGGTAGGCGTCGAACTCCACCGCGACGGTGCGGTCATCGCCGGCGGCGTTGAAGCGGTTGCTGTCGTTGAAGAGAGCGAGGTTCTCCCCGACGCTGTTGGGAGGGAGCCTCGACGGGAAGTGCGCCAGGAAGAAAGCCATGCCGTCACCAGCACCGTCACGAGTGACGTGGCTCAAGCTGCATAGACGAAGATTTTCGTCCGTCTCGTTCTTGGGCCTGATCCGGAACGTGAAGTTGGAGGAAAAGCTGGCCACCTCACCGGTGGCGTTGTTCCAGAGCGGCACCGGCCGAGCATATGATGCTCGGCCGACGCTGAAGAAGTTGGCTTTGAGCTCGTTCTTTGTTAGCTCGATAGCGCCGGAGACCATGCGCGCGTCATGTTCGCATCTGAGCTCCGTGTCACAGAGATCGTCGGAGCTGGAGAAGTTGAAGCTGAAGGAGAGCGCGGTAGCAATTAGCAAGGACGATGAGTAGCTCAGACAAGTGTACACGGAGACGAGTAGGAGGCGATGAGGCCTCATTATGGTTGATGTTTGGCTCGCGATCGAGAGACGAGGTGTGACAGCTATAACTAGCTTCCTTGGGTTCTAGTGGCACCTCCGCCCGGCCAGCTTCAGGACAGTGGCGGAGCCAGGAATTTGCTGCTGGGTATTCTTTTAAAAAAATTGTGCCAAAGCAGTGCAATAGAACAATAAATGTACAGCAAGATGATAACATCAATGATTCAATGACCATACATTGATAATAGTAGCAAAATATCATTGTGGCAATAACTCTAACAATTAAGAAGATTACAAATAGCAAAGGAAATTACAATATAACTTTACGATCCCCTTTTTGGAAGAGATTGATGACATCTTCATCTTTCACTTGCCTGAAGAATTCTCTCTCAACGAATGTAACCAAGCAATCGTTCAAATATTCATCACCCATTTTGTTTCTTAGTGAATTCTTCACGTATTTCATCGAGGAAAATACCCTCTCAACGCTAGCAGTGGCTACCGGAAGAATGAGAACCAACTTAAGAAGTTTGTAAACAATATAATATTGTTCATTCTTTCTTGTCTCAACCATCAAAACTGAAAGCTCACATAGATTCTTCAACTTGCTAAACCTTTTACCCTTACGCACATGAGAAATGAACATGCTTAATTGCCATGGAAGTCTTGACAATTCATCCTTTCAAATTGGGGCATTGATTCATCATCTTCATTGACCGCTTCATCATCTTCTACAATTGGGGTTGTCTCCCTCTCCGGTTGCAGAGCTTCATCATGTGTTTGCACTAGTGCTAGCTGCAGATTGCTCTCAACCTCAACCGAAAGAGGAGTTGGTGTGGATGTAGAAGTTAGTTTCCTTGTCTTTGAAGATTTGTCCCACATTTCAAATATGCTAACATTCTTCTTCTTCATCTACATCACAATCACATAAACAAAATGGAAATTAGTGACTGTGACAATGTGCCATGGACTAATGTACATTGGACAAACATTTCAATTTTCATAGTAAGCAGCAAATCATGCAGTATTGAAATCATGTATGATTATATGCAGCAAATCCTGTAAGAGAACATCCAAAGATGAACATGACGAAATTATTGCAATTTCAGTTTACTGCATTTTCCTTTCCCATACCGCAGTTTTGTTTTGCATTCAAGTTTTCTGCCTTTGTTGGCTGTTTTTCTCTACAAGTAGCAATCATGTGCCTTTGATTATCTTAGGAGCAAATGAATCAAGTTCAGTTTCAATCACTGAATAATATTCAGATTTGTTAGAAACAGCAAAACAGAGAGAAATAATAGATGCAAACTGTTGAGGAAAGGAGGATGGACCTGCTGGCTCCTCGTTGTCGCCGCGCTGGGGAGGCCGGAGGCGGCGGAGGGCGGGCGCTGCCGACTGCCGCCGTGCTGGGGAGGCCGGAGGCGGACTGGCCACTGGCGGACTGGCCACTGGCGTCTGGCGGAGCCGCGGAGAAGAGGGCCGGACGCCGGAGGCAGAGGGTAGGGGAGGGACCGAGGGAGATGGCCGGCACTGGGGGAAGCGGGTAACTGGGACCGGGGGAGGAGAAGGCCGGCCGCCGGACCTAGAGTCGCTCGCCGCCGCCAAAGCCTTCAGGTAGCGCTAGGTTTGGGGGAAAAGGATAGGGCGGGGGCGCCAGATTCGTTCGATCTGGAATCGGGAGATGCCCGCTCGAGCGGTCGGCTCCTCGCGCGCCTGACCAGACACTCGCTCGCTCGTGTCTGGCGCCTCGCGTCGCTGCCGTGGTGCGTTTGGGCTGGGCCAAGACCAAGTCAGCCTTCATACCATACATAATACATGTAGTAATTTTTTTTTGCAAGAAATTCTTTGGTATTCCAGGGAAGTCCCAGGAATACCCCCAGCTCCGCCATTGCTTCAGGATCAGGTGGCGCCACGCAGGCTCGATGTGACATGTATCCCAGCTTTGAATTTTTCTTTCGCTTCTACACTAGGGCCGGCATTCCGTCGGTTTCCACATGTGCTAGTCTACTGGCCTACTACAAGGACTCAGACAACTAGCACACGGCGAACACACCCATCAGAATCTAAGCCACTCGTTGTTAGTTTTGGGATCGGTGCAACATTTTCTTGAATTAGCAAAAGGTCCATACTCATTTATTAGACTAGCCACAATGGAGAGTAACATACACTAGTAACATACACATATTCCTAGACTATGTTACTACCTTCATAGTGGGTAGTAACATAAGTGTAGTGTCATGCAAAGGTTCATTTATTAGGTTATAGACTCATATTGCATTGGGACATGTGATGTTATAGTAACTAGCTAAGTTACTGTAACTACCTCTTTCCTCATTAACTCATTGCCACATAAGCAAATTTGCTGAGTTGGACTCGATGTTACTGCTCAAGTTACTCCCACTGTGGCTAGTCTTAGTAAACTGGACGCAGCGCATTTAACTCACACATTGACTGACAAATTGGTGCAAACTTTCAATGGAGAACTGATTGAAATAAATGAATGTAAACTTGCCAGGCAACTTACAGTGGAAAGGTACCCCTAAAAAAGCTTATAGTGAAAAGATAAAACGGTAAAAGGTAAAATAAAAGATGCCGCTACAAAGACTTAGACTAGTTTTTTTTCGAAGTATTTGAAGAATATTATGATTTTCTCATAAACCACAGTTTTCAAAACTTTGAGGTGTTTGGATTCAACAAATACCACAGTTTTATAAACATATTATCTCTAATACCATTTTTTTCTTAGTATTCAAGAAAAAATGTCTTGACCACTTTTTTCTAATCTGAAGAAGAAAAAACTATGGGTTTTTGAAACTGAAGTATTCATTACTTACGCAATTGAATACAGCGGTTTTAGATTACTACGGTTTTGAGAAAACTATGTTGCCAAACTAAGCTTTAGTACAAAAAAGGTCTCAGTAAGCATGCATATAATAATTTGTTTACATGATTAGGGTCGGATGGTTGATAATACAAATTATCATATCTCCATCATTAAGCACTACTTCTTTCATCGTACTAAATTATGCGACAGAAACACAACCTTGAGGGAGCAGTTAATCACATAATCAATCTTCCCAACCTCAAATTTTGTTCAACTAAAACATTAGATGGCCAGTATACTAGCAAGATTTGATCAAGGCCACAGTAATAGCGGGTTCCATTTAATATTTGATGGGTGGTTCGGAGGTGACCATTGGATACAATGGAGTCTTCTCCTCTGCCACTGGTCAGGTCAGCACGATTGTTGATATTCATATGGGAGGGATATACACAACTGTTGAATTATGGAATACATCCTGACTAATATAATGGTTGGGATCCCGATGCAAATGAGTAGAGGAGATTCCGGTGGGGAGCGTCGCCGAGTGCTCCTATACAATTTCGAGGAAGTCCTACATACTACTCCGGTACAAGATGTTGCGGGTAGTCGATAGAGCCTTAACACAAGAAATAAATATTGAAAATTTGAAATGGACTGGAGCTTCAATATATAATCCACTAGCATGGCCAACCTTGATATTTTTTCGTGGCAACATCCTTGTCATAAAAAATTGATCTTCTTGAGAGAAATTTCAAAGCCCTGTTATTGTATTGATTCAATATTCATCCAGGAACCACCGAGCCCTCTGTTTTTAATTAGCATCCCTATCGCCGGATCAAAAATACCCAAGGCGATTTTAGCGTTGGGGCCCGAAAATCGGTCCAATCGCGCCTCTAGGATCTCGTTTAGCGTTGGTTTGGGCCGAAATAACAGCCGGCGACCCCGAGCCAAACCCAAGCCCCCGGGGGTCGCCTGGGGGCGCCGGCCGAAGAGAAAAGGGGCGTGGGTCCGCTCTGTCGACGAGAGAAGGCCCATTTCCCCCCGCTTTCCCCCCTCCGTTTCCCTCCATTCCCCCTTCCTCCCGCCATTCTCCTCCCCCTCCCCTCCATCCAGCCGCCATGCCGCCGAAGAAGTACATGGCCCCCAGCCCAGCGCCGCTACCGATGTCAACGCCACCGCCACCGCCCTGCCGAAGCAGAGGAAGTAGAGGGCGCCGCCGTCAAAGCCACCGGGCATGTCTAACGCCGACTGGAAGGCGGAAGTTCAGCGCCCGGAGGCTGTCACCACCGACCAGCGGAACAGGGCCAACGCCAAGAAGGCCCGGGACAGGGCGGCGCTGGCGGCGGCAATGGCTGCGACCGTGGCGGAGCAGGCAGATCGCGCGGCCGAAAAAGCCGAGGCGTCTAGCGCGGGGATGATGAATCCACCCGACAAGTCCGAGTGATGGTGCATCCACGACGCCCAGCACAAAAGTCGCGTCAACCCGACCAGCCCGCAAACGCCGACTCCCGCCAGTCCGACGCCGGAGGACGATGCCGCAGTTTGATGCATTGCCTACGCGTCCTTTCTTTTGCACACCGAACTTGTTATTGATCGCCGAACTGTGGCGAAGTGATCGCCGATCTTCGCCTGGACTTTGTGGTGCTGATCGCCGAACTTGTGGCATTTTTTGGGTAGCAAGAATGGACAAGTTTGAATTTACGACGCCTTGGAGGCGACACCTGAGGGCGTGGCTGGGACATAGATCGTCTCAAAGCCTAAAAATCGCCGGGCGAGCCTCCGAAATAACGCCGGCCTATGCGCTGGGGGGCCGAAGGAGTGGAGTTGCTCTAACCCAACTGTCACTTAGTTAGGATGTCTAGCTATCCTGTGATAATTGCTAACACTAACAAAGTTGGAAAGCTCGGTTTTTTTAAGAACTGGAAAGCTGTTTTTTCTTCTTCAAGGATACGTCGAAGATTGATGTATCGTGAGCATATATAAGCAACGCCAAGATGGCACATACTACATCGTTTTACATTACAACCACAGCTACGAGGTCCCAAGTCATCACATGTTGGTGTGGCGAGCTTTGACGGAGGCCCATCGGTCCCGCCATGATGATGAGCCTACAAGCTGGGGTGGGTTGAGCAGGCCGGAGACCGCGGCTGCTAAGAGCATCTCCAGTCGTTCGGCCCTTAGGGCGCTAAAAAAGAGCGGTCTGGGGGCAAATCGGTGCTAGTTCGGCTTCTGGGGCGACCTAACTCCCAGTCACGCCCCCAGGCGCCGCCCAAGGACGCGGAAAATTTGAACTTAGTCGTTCTCGCTCACAAAAGACGTTACACAAGTCTGACGATCGCAACTCACAGTTCGGCGATCGGACAGCCGTACAAAAAATAGAACGGCAGAAGTTCGCGTTCACATCACTCGGCGGGCTCTGCCCCAGGCGTCGGCGGAGTTGGTGTGCGCGGGCTTGGCCGTGTCGGAGCTGCTTCTGCGTTGGGCGGTGTCGGCGCGGCATCGGTGCTGCTGGGTGTCGTGGAGGCGTCATCACGCGGGCTTGGCGGCGTCGACAGCGGTATCGAGGGAAGCTGGTTTAGGATGAGGCGGCGCTCCGCCAAGTACCACGCCTTGACCACCTCGTCGGTGCTCTGGAGCATGTCCGCCCTGCCCAGTAGGAAAGCCAGGTCGGTGTTTCTCTTCTTCGCGACGACGTTGGTCCGGAGCAGGTCGAGCTTGACGGCGCTGCTCGACATCAACGCCGACCACCGCGCGTCGGTCTTCTCTTCACGAAGGACGGCCCGGGCCTGCACGTCGGCGAGGCAGTGCTCGATGGACTCGCGCACTCGAGCGGTAGCCGCCTCGGCGTGTTTCCCCTTCTTGGCACCTTTGTTGCCGTCCGGCCGCCCTTCCGATGCGCCAGGAGTCGGCGCGTCCGGCTTGTAGGTCTCCTTGGCCTTGTCGAGGGTGCGCCGGACTTCCGCTCACTTCTCACACTTGTCAATGCGCTTGTAAACGTGAAGGTACTTGAATTCGGCGTCGCTATTGCTCTGCCGGTACAGGGCGAACATGCGCAGCAACTGGGCGGAGGAACAAACAGTTGGCAGGCGTACACGACGAAGAGAGGCGGGAGACCGGCGTGGCATACCTGATCCTCAACGCCGGCGCCGCTCTCCGGGCGAGCCAGGACCTCCTCGACGACCCCATGCCGTTTGTTGCACGCCCCCTGGATACGCCCCCAATGGTTCGCCATCGCCTTCGAGCCGCGCTGCATGTAGACGCCTTTGAAATAGGGGTCGACGAGATTGCGCTCGTCGAACTCGGCCTTGATGCGGTCCCAGTACGTCTCGATGCACTGGTTCGTGCCGGTGGTCGGGTCGAGGCAGACGACTTTCCATGCTTCGGCGAGGCATTCCTCCTCCTTGGACGCCCACTTGATGTGCGGCTCGCCTGACCTGGCCGCCCGCTTCTTCTTCTTGCGCCCTTCACCGGAACAGGCGCCGGCTCCTCCTCCTCCTCCTCCTCCTCCTCGTCGTCGTCCTCCTCCTCCTCCTCCTCCTCGTCGTCCTCCTCCTCCTACTCCTGCTCCTCCTGCTCGTCCTCGCCGTAGATGTAGCCGAGCTCGCCGTCCATGCCGCCGCTGAGATCCACCGACTCGTCCTGGGTGACAAACCCGGGAGACGCGGCGGCCGCGGCCGAACCTACCGCAATGATGTCGTCCATGTCGCCCTCGGTCTCGTCGGTGTCGCCGAGGTGCGAGAAGGGCAGCGCGCAACGGCGTAGATGGGGCGTCGGGGAGGACGCGTAGGCGGGCGGCGAGTAGTTGTATGGAGGGTACTGCACGCTGGCGAAGGCGTGCGCTGGGCCGGGTGTCCATGGGGAAAGATGATGTTTGGGTTGAACCCACTGTGCGCGTCCCCGTCGGCGTAGCTCGGCGAGGGCGATCCCCATGGCTGCGGCGACGGAGAGCCGACGCTTTGCTGGTCCCAAGGAGCGTACTAGGCGTGGCTGCCGGGTGGATTCATCATCCCCGCGCGAGTCGCCTCGGCCTCGGCTTGGTCCGCCGAAGCGGCAGCCGCAGCCGCGCGCACCGCGTTGTCGCGGACCTTCTTGGCGATGGCCTGTTGCGCCGGTCGGTGGTGACAGCCTCCCATCACTGAACTTCCGCCCTCCACTCGACGTTTGTCATGCCCGGTGGCTTGGACCGCGGCGCCCTTGGCTTCCTCTGCTTTGGCTGGGTGACGGAGGCGGTCGCGGTTGCCGCCGCGCAGGGGGCGACGTACTTCTTCGATGGCATGGCGGCCGGCTGGGAGGCGAGCGGGAGGGAGATTGGCGGGAGGAAGGAAGAAAATGGGAGGGGAGTGGGGGGGAAGCGGGGAGAAACGGCGGGAATAGGCGCTGGACTCGCCGACAGGGCGGACCCACACACCCTTTTCGCTTGTGCCGACGCCCCAGGCGCCCTGGGCGCGGGCGCCGGGTTCTGCCTGGGTCCGCCGGCACCAGTTTCGGCCCGAGCCGGCGAAAAACGGGCTTCTGGGAGGCGACTGGGCCGTTTTTTCAGCGCCGGCACGGCGAAAACACCTGGGGAAGGCCTGTTGGGGACGGGGCTGGAGATGCTCTAATGCTGCAACGCATCATGACCCGACACGGCCGGGCCGGCATAGACAGTCTAAAGGAGATATGAAGCCTTGACCTCCCTATCTGGCACGCCAGATGGACAGGTGATCGTCGATACCGAAGATTGAAGAAATCCCCTTTTAGAGATTCGGTCAGAGGTCAAACACTTCAGATACCAAGGCTTGGTTTATCCAGGTTCAGATCATGGAGAAGGTGTAACACCCTACCAGTGGCGAACCCAGGATTTGAGGTTACCCAGGGCTAACTTTTAAAGAAAAAAAATTAAACCTGCAGTGCAATCAAGTAAGACAATCAACAGAAAATATTGGTCAAATAGTATGCATTTAAGGAAGAAATTAACAAAATTAATGGTTCAAAATAGTTTCATTCTCAAGAACTAGGTGAAAATATATAATGCAACAGAAAATTCATATAGATTCTACTACTCCGTCCTGCAATGTAAGACGTTTTTGCAAGTTGTTTTAACTTGCAAAAACGTCTTATATTGTGGACTTCTGCTTGTTGAATCCTTCATTCTTCACTCCAAATAAATGTCTAATCTTCAAGTCAATTAGGTACCTCAACATGTAAAAAAGCATACAACAATATAAAACTTAGCACAATACGACATTGGTTCAAACAAAAACTACGACAAGTATTTACCGCCAATTTGTAGTTATACGTGGAGGATTTGGTAAATGCCCTATACGATTCCTTAGGCGATGGAAATGTTCTATGATCTCTTAGGCGATGGAAATGTTCTATGATCTTCTAGTCTACAATCCCAGCAAATACATCTCCCTGGAACAGCAGGAGCGGGTCGACTCCCTTCTCCTTCTCCATCCAGCACCATCAATTGGAGATGGACCTGGGCAACGCAGTGGGAAGGCGGCAGGGGAAGGCACCGCACCAAGGCGGGAAGCCGGCAGTGGAGGGCGGCGGCGTGCGCGCAGACGCGTTGTGGCTGCACGTTTGAATCGATAGGGATTATAGGAATTGGGAACGTCAAGCTGCAGAAAATAATAGGCCCGCGTGATAGATTGTTCAATTGGGCCTTACTTACTAGCCCATGTGCCAAGTTAGAGCGAATCATTATTTTCTATTCTCTTCCTCCTTCCTGCTCGACGACTGAAACTACAGGAGAGCTTGCCTCCCATAGAGTCCACTACCCATGCTGGCGCCGCCCCGGGTAGTTCTGCGTCTGCGTGCGTGCTCTTGCTGAGATATGTGTGTGTGTTCTACAAGATTTCTCCCTCATTCTTGGGCTCCGGTTCCCCATTTATATGCTACCAAGGGAGACCACACGAGCCGTTACACCCAATCCAACCCTACCTACCTGAGTGTCGATGGCAAAACCCTGTAGTGATGTGTTGGCCCTGTTTGGATTCATAGGTTAGAGTTAGTTTGGGTTAGATTGGACTCAACTAACCCGAAAATATCCAAACAGGAGGGTTAGTTTGGGTTAGATGCATCTAACTCATTCAAAAAATCTAACCCACCCAAGAGGTGCTTATTTGGGTTAGTTCTTCTCGGGACCACTAAAAAAACATTTTTTTCTCTGGCTCTCGCCGCAGCAGATCTCTCCCCACTTCCTCGAAGCTTCTCGTCCTCTCCCTCCCTCTCTCTCGCACCGTCCGTGATGGTGCCTCGCCGTATCCGCGCTCCATCTAACTCTGCCATCCAAACACCTCTTAGTCTGGAGTTAGTTCAGGGTTAGAATCTAACTCTAACCTCTAACTGAGTTAGAGTATCCAAACAGGGCCGTTGTTGTATGTCCACCTGCCCTTGTTGACAGGAGAGGGGTGCCACACGGGAGCACGGCCGAAGTCAAAGAGGGCGTCGTCCCGTCGCGTCTTTACAAATGGCAACCCTCAAAGTTCGGGAGACATGCGCCCACGCGTGCCTCTTCGTCATTGCCACGAATGTAGGCTACCGAAGAGACGTCAGGCCTCCCCTTTGTCTACCATGGTCCACGAGGCCCCAAGGACATCCCTGCCAACCCGGAAAACTGGCCAGAAGGCGCGCAAGCCTGTGGGCGTGCCTGGGGTGGAGTCCCCGGGGGTTTGTCGTGCCCATGTTGCGCTTGTGCATAGGCCCCAAGCACCTAACTCGAGGGCCACCCTGGGACCGAGTTCAGCCCGCGCCATGGATCCCTGACACCACTGATGTCTATTTCAGTGTTTTATGAGCCAAGACCCGGATCAATGAGGCTCTTGTTTCAGATGGCCAGGCTATTCAAACGAGTGACCTTGTTCCGACCGAACTTGGCGCCAGGAAGCAATGCATTTGTTGTGTAGTCAAAGCTCTGCCACAACAATATGTCAGATGACGATCTCCCTGTGAGGCCAAGGTATCCACTGTTCAAGAGAACAACACTAGTCCTATGTATGTTGGTTCGTGTCCTATTGACAATGTGGGTGGACCAAAGCTACGGACGGAGTGCCAGCATGGTTTACGATGACAAGTTTGCCATCACATGAGATCTTGAGTTGTGTTAGGGGGTCTGTGATGGGCCACGCAGCAGTAAAAACTGGGATTTTTGTCGAACCATATGCCAAGGTACGAGCTGGCGTTGTGGGACTTACTGATGGTGCTTGCTGGCTGGAAGAAGCCGAGCGCGAGCTTGCCGTTTCTTGAGATGAGGTTGGTGCCGATGGCGAGCACTTGGCCTCCTGTAAGAGTATCACTTGCTGCAGAGGAGCATGAAGGGGCGTGCAAGAGGAGAAGCCCGAGCAATATGTAGAGTGGAGGCATGGATGAATGAGTTGGCTAAGAGAGGAAGTATGGTTGGTTGAAGCACGCTGGATGGACGCATGCTCTGCTCTGCTCTTCTATACATAGACGGAAGAAGAGGATTAGAATGGACAATTACGATGAAAGCATATATCATACAGTATATGTTTCAGCTGACTGACAGGGAAGGCACTTGGGATCTAGAAAATTCAGATTGGTCGTTAAGACAGCACTGCATCTGTACCCACTTGAGCTGCCAGTTGAACTATGGTAGCTGTACACCCACATGGTATCTCCCTCTAGATATATACGGTATATTTACATATATACAAGGCAGTATAACAATAAAAACCATGTGCTACCCGGCAGGGTATACTACCTAGCACACTATGGTCTATGGATGAGGACTTTAAATGAAGCTTGGTAAAGTCAACCACAAGGCTACCACCAAGTTTACAAGGGACATTTTGGTGAGCTCTATCTTAGGAAGTGCTAACCATACTACTCCCTCCGTTCCAAATTACTCGTCGCAGAAATGGATGTATCTAGAACTAAAATACATCTAGATACATCCATACTTGCAACAAGTAATTCGGAACGGAGGGAGTATTTAAGAACCCAACAATTAAGGCAATGGCCTGAACGATCATGGACTCATGGTATTAACCTAAATCAGAAAGAGTGTACCATTTACCTCACTTATTGAAGGGTTATCTTGAAAGATGATATGGGAAGCGTACTACCACCCGTAGGTGGCCGCGGTATATATTGACTCTGGCGAACAGCCTGCCGTGGCGTACAAGTTGAGACGATCGCTAGGATACGTCTAGATTACAGGAGATCGAGGGAAGTAGTTTGAAAACAGATAGAAAGAGATATATGAGTTTAAACTACAACTCTATCTATCTATCCTTTTGTCTAACACTCCCCCTCAATCGAACCTCTACGGGAACTTACCAAGGTTCAGATTGTACTTGAAGCCATCCAATTTTCTCATTGTGAGAGGCTTTGTAAACCCATCAGCCAGCTGATCACCAGTTGGAATAAACCTTATGTCAAGAAGTCCTTGAGATACTCTTTCTCGAACAAAATGAAAGTCAACTTCAATATGCTTTGTTCGTGCATGAAAAACAGGGTTAGCTGAGAGATAGGTTGCACCAATATTGTCACACCATAACCTTGCAGCTCGTGGAGTTTTAATCCCAAGGTCATACAGCAAAGTTTGAATCCACATTACTTCAGCTGTAGCATTTGCTAAAGCTTTATACTCAGCCTCAGTACTAGACCTCGAGACAGTAGCCTGTTTTCTTGCACTCCATGACACAAGATTTGTTCCCAGAAATACAGCAAAACACCTGTGGACCTTCTATCATCAGCACACCCAGCCCAATCTGCATCTGAATAAGCAGTAACAAGTGTAGATGGAGACTTGGTAATTTGAAGCCCAAGTCCCTCTGAAAACTTAAGATATCTCACAATCCTTTTAACTGCTGTCCAATGAGTGGTACTAGGTGCATGTAAATACTGACATACCTTGTTCACGGAGTAAGAAATATCAGGACGTGTAAGAGTCAGATACTGTAATGCACCCACAACACTTCTGTAATTTGTTGCATCCTCTGGTCCAAGTGCTACCCCACTATCAATTGTGAGCTTTTCTGAAGTTGAGATGGGTGTACTTACAGGCTTACACTTTTCCAAACCTACTCTCCTGAGTATATCAGCAGTGTATTTTTCTTGAGTCAGAAGTATACCGTCCTTCACATGTTTAACTTCTATACCAAGAAAATAGTGAAGATCTCCCAAGTCCTTGAGAGCAAATTCTACCTTCAGATCCTTAAGCAAGCAAGTGGTGGCATCTGAACTTGAGCTAGCAACAATAATATCATCAACATAAACAAGCACAAACATAGTGATGTTGCCTTTGTTATAAAAGAACAATGAAGTGTCAGCCTTTGAAGGTGTAAACCCAAGCTGTTGTAACTGAGTGCTCAACCTCGAGTACCAGGCTCTTGGGGCCTGTTTTAAACCATACAAGGCTTTCTCTAGCTTGCAAACATGATAAGGTGTGTTTTTGTTCTCATATCCTGGTGGTTGCTTCATAAAAACCTCTTCTTCCAGAACACCATGAAGAAACGCGTTCTGAACATCTAGCTGACGCAGACTCCAACCTCTGGAAATGGCAATAGACAGTACAAGACGAATAGTAGCTGATTTAACAACAGGACTAAACGTATCCTCATAATCAATACCAAACCGTTGCTTGAATCCCTTAGCAACTAATCTGGCTTTGTATCTGTCAATACTACCATCAGACTTTTTCTTAATCTTATAAACCCATTTACAGTCAATCACATTTTGACCCTTTTTTGGAGGTACTAAACGCCATGTTTTATTTTTCATGAGTGCTTCATACTCAGTATCCATGGCTTTCTTCCACTCTTGACTAGCAAGTGCATCATGCAAATGAATTGGCTCACCCGTGCTAGTAAGAAAGGCACGTTTAACTTTGTCATACCTTATGGTTCCATCTGTGTATGTTTTCTCTCGAACTATACCAGACTGTGACCTTGTTTGGCGACGTAAAGGCTCCGGCACACCAGAGCCAGCAGAATGATCAGCCATAGGGGATCCCGCCTGATCAACTGTTCTGATTTGCTCCCGATCCGAGGAGCGAATCCCGCTCGTGACTCGCGCGGCATCTTCTGAGGCCACCTCCTCGGACGGGCTGCGCGCAGTGCCAGGGCTGGCCCCCATGCCTGCTGCCTGGTCGGCCATTGCGCCGGCCCGCTCGGTCGTGGCCCGTGGTGATTCGCCCGCCCGCGTACCACGTGAGCTGGCGGGGCTGGCGGGGCCCAGCCGGTCGGCCACCGGCCCGTCTGTCGCGCGCGAGGCGCCGCGCTCTGTCTCGGATCGAGCGCTGACAGAAGAATCTGCCTCGGATCGCACAGAGATGCTGCCAGGGAAATCCTCTTGGGATCCAGCGCCTGTTTTGTCTCCTTCTCCTTGCATAAAATCATGGCTATCTGCACACTTAGCATCTGGGTTAAATTTTTCTGTTAATTTTTCTGTTGAATAAATCACATCTGCAGCCTGGCATAATTCCCCCCCCCCCCCATGATCAGAATTAGGCATATAATCTGGAAGGAGGGCTATTTCTGCTCGGAGAAGAGCTCCGGCATTGGGATGGAGTTTAGAGAACGGAAAAATTGTTTCATCGAATACAACATCCCGTGAAATATATATGCGCCCAGACGATAATTCTAGACACTTATACCCTTTGTGAAGATTGCTATATCCAAGGAAAACACATTGCGTTGAGCGAAATTCAAGCTTATGTTGGTTATAAGACGGAGATTTGGATAGCATGCGCACCCAAAAATTTTCAGAGAATTGTAGTTGGGTTTTTGATCATACAATCGTTCCAAAGGAGTAGAATTACCTATGACTTTGCTAGGCAAACGATTTATGAGATAAGTGGCAGTGATAAAGGCTTCATCCCAATACTTCAGTGGCATAGATGCATGGGCTAAGAGAGATAGTCCTACTTCAATGATATGCCGATGCTTGCGTTCGGCTGAACCGTTCTGTTGATGTGCATGAGGGCAAGAGACATGATGAGCAACACCTATATTGCGAAAGAATGAATTGAGTTTCTCATACTCCCCTCCCCAGTCACTTTGGACTGTTTTGATTTTTCTGTCAAATTGGCGTTCAACCAACTTCTGAAACTCTTGGAAGATAGAGAAAACTTCAGATTTGTATTTGAGCAAATATATCCAAGTGAATTTGCTATAATCATCAATGAAACTAACATAGAATTTTTTTCTTCCAAAAGAATCTCTTGCATATCCCCATACATCACTGAAAATAAGTTCCAAAGGAGCATAAGACACACTATTTGACTTAGGATAAGGAAGTTGGTGACTTTTTGCACACTGACAAGCATCACAAACAGACTCATCTTTTTGACTAGAGGACAATGGAAGATTGTCTTTATTCACTACTTGCTTGACTATGACCGACGATGGATGACCTAATCTTTGATGCCATCTTGCCAAGGAGGGCTTGACGACGGAGTAGACTTGACGACGACGCCTTTTACTAAGTGCTCCGGATGTGATGGGGTAGAGCCCTCCAATGCATCTACCGTGATGAATGAGCTCCCTCGTTGCCCGATCCTTTATAAGAAAATATGTAGGGTGAGTTTCAAAGAAAACATTGTTGTCGGTAGTTAAGCGAGACACAGAGGCAAGGTTTTTGTCGGCTTGAGGGACATGAAGGACATCTTTTAAGATTAGATCACGGTTAGATGTAAGGGAATTAATAGAGGCTTGGCCGATGTGATTTATTTTCATACCTCCACCGCTTGCGGTGTGAATCTGGTCATCACCATAGTACTTTTCCCTCATAGCGAGCTTCTCCAGCTCGCTAGTCACGTGATCAGTGGCGCCTGAGTCGGCATACCAGACAGTGCCATCTCCTCCTTGCTGCTCACGGATTGCTGCTGCAGCATGGCGTGCATCAGGAACGTAGTCCTCGTCGTAGCGGTGCCAGCAATCCATGACCTCATGGCCTGGTTTCTTGCAGAGCTGGCACCGGACCCGAGGTGAAGAAGAGGATCCAGGAGCGGTGTTGTTGGTGTTGTTGAAGCCGCTGCTCCCAGATCGGGCGTTGCTCCCGCGCCCTCGCCCGTTGCCACCGCCGCTGCCGTTGCGACTGCGGCCCTGGTGACCGCGCCCACGGCCTGCTCCACGGCCGCGGGACACCGCATTGGCAGACGACTGGCGGACGTTCATGCCGTGAAGAAGGTTGAGCCGCGCGTCGAAGCTAAGAAGCTGGTTGAACAGCTCCTGGACAGTCACGGGCTCTACCCGTGCTGCAAGGGCCGAGACCACCGGATTGTAGTCGAGGTCAAGTCCGGCGAGAACATGAGAGACGATCTCAGCATTGCCGAGTGCCGCCCCTGTGCATGCGATCTCATCAGAAAGCATCTTGATCTTGGCAAGATACTCCGTCATGCTCAGGTTCCCCTTCTTCAGATTTGTGAGCTCTATGCGTGTGTTGATGGCTTGCGCCTGAGTTTGGGCAGCAAAGGTGGCGTGGATCGCTGCCCACACCTCCGCCGGTGTCTGAAGAGTGACAACCTGTGCAAGTATCTCGCGAGACAGAGAGCCCATCAGAAAACCTTGAAGTTGCTGCTGTTGTGCATACCAGAGAACGCGGGCGAAGTTGGCGATCTGCTCTTCCTTGCCCTCCTTGGTGATGGTGAGTGTCTCCGGTGGCGCCTGGCTCGCCGGATCAAGGTGGTGAGCCATCTGTGCGCCCTTGATTTGCGGCAACACGATGGCTTTCCACATGAGGAAGTTATTCCTCGTGAGCTTCTCCTGTGGTGATGGCCCGAGGGGTATGGCGTGGGAGGCGCTGGATGATGAGGGGGCAAAGGTGGAGGCGGAGGCAAGGGATGTGGTGAGCGCACTCATGGTGCAGGGTTGGGTGGAGGCGGTAGTCATGGCGAGGCTAGATGTGATCTCTTCTCTTTTCTCTTGATCTAGGAAGAAGATGCTCTGATTACCATGAAAGATGATATGGGAAGCGTACTACCACCCGTAGGTGGCCGCGGTATATATTGACTCTGGCGAACAGCCTGCCGTGGCGTACAAGTTGAGACGATCGCTAGGATACGTCTAGATTACAGGAGATCGAGGGAAGTAGTTTGAAAACAGATAGAAAGAGATATATGAGTTTAAACTACAACTCTATCTATCTATCCTTTTGTCTAACATATCTTTGAATACTACTCCCTCCGTCCCAATAATATAAGACGTTTTTTGACACTACACTAGGGTCAAAAAACAACTTACATTATGGGACAGAGGGAGTATTTCTAAAGATTCTTTTACTAACCCACAAATATCTGCTTCAATGAATATATTATGTGAAACTTAAAGCACATAAGAGCTAGGAGTATAAATAAATCACCAATTAACATAGTAACCAAAAGGGGTTGTGGTAGTGTGAATATCAGAGTACCAGACTCACCTCTTCAGCACAGAAATTCAACTTATGCCTAGACAAGCTATGGGGCCATCACAGGCTCACTGGACCAAGGTCTTTTTGACCCAATCCAGATATAAGCTTGAGTGAACTTCTCTGCAAAAATGTATCACACTTGTAAGTGGGAGTGGTTAATCAACATTCTACAGGCATCACAACATAACACTAATCATTTCACAAAAAAACATAACACTAATCATTTCACACAAAAAAACATAACACTAATCAATATGGACATCAGTAGTGCTAAGGAATTTCTGGAAAATTCTCACTTTATATATGATATACATACAAGATACAATCAACAAAAGCACTTGTTTTCCAATTCAGAGATAGTATATCTTGTCTAATTTCTACCATCTCATTTTATTCTCAAGTGGCTAGGATTCACATATAAATTCTGCCTGTGATATTGATCATCAGAGCTTAGAGAAAACAGGCTTCCGCTTCTCCATGAAAGCTTTGATGGCCTCCATCAGGTCATCAGATCTCAGCATTCCAGAGTTCCAAGTCGCTACATGCTCCAGGCCCTGCTCTACAGTGATATCTCTGCTTCTGAGTAGAACTGCCTTTGTTCCCATCACTGCGTTTGCCGACTTCTCTGATATTTCTGAAACAGTTAAAAAACAAAGTCTCTTAGTTATCATTGGTCGCAACTTGTTGAGTTACATAGTTGCTGGAGAAAAAGTGGTAGGCACAGTTAACAAGAAACTGGTTTACGCAGGGACATCTTATGCATGAATCTGAATTATGGTAACACCCTATGAACATGGAACAGTCAGACCTACATATGTGCATTTACTTACAACTTGGATGAACAAATCCAACTTGCTTCTGACTTGATAGAGGGGTGACACTAGTAAATTGCAAACCCTTTAAACCATTATACAATGCTTTGCTGGATTGATTCAAGTGCATTTGACTTCAAACTACCAGCACTAACTATATGACCCAAACTTTCCAGTTCACTTTTCATGTTGGGAAATGGAGCGCAGCGCCTCTGCAGCCAATCAAGAGAGTGGTGGATTTTGCTACTTAATGTAGTAAGAGAAACATTTAAGCCAGCACTTACAGGATAGGACACTATACAGACCCAAAGTGGTCGGACCCTTCCCTGGACCCTGCGCAAGCGGGAGCTACATGCACCAGGTTGCCCTTTTTTTTACAGGATAGGACACTAAGCACACTATAGCAAATGCGCAAAAACCAGGAAATGAGAATATAGATGAATCTTTATGAAAGTTGGGAGAGTTGGAATTCTAGAAAGCCTGTGAAACGTTTAAGCTGAACTAGATACTATATTCAAATACCAGCAGGTCACCAACTGTATTTAAAGACGCAATTCATGCGTGCTGTGAAGTTACTAACATGAAGTTTAACCTCTCTTTTTTCAGAACCAACGGGTTCTGACTGACATAAAATCAAAGATTATCCAGCCAAATGGATCTACGGATTCTAGTTAGATCAACTGCAATCAGAGTACAAACAAGATTTATTGACAGCATATACACAGATACCCAAGAGAGACACCCTTGTTCTTTTTCTTACCAACAAGAACTACATAATGATGTAATGGAATCTTAAGTTCTGCAAACAATGACTCTTTTGTGGGTTGTGAAATTCCAGGCAACATCCCTTATTAGTTTGAACTTTGAATTGCACAATTCATGTTAAACATTTTAGCAGAATACAGAACAGAGGCAACAGCACTGAAAAGAAAGAACAACAGAGAGAAATCATACCTTTGGCAATCTTCGCAACACCGGCATCCAGCTCCTGCTTGGAATCGAACACCCTGGTGACGAGCCCCATCTCCTTGGCCTCCGCGGCGGTGATCCTGCGGCCGGTGAGCGCGAGGTCCGCCGCGTTCCCGTAGCCGACGATCCGCGGCAGGCGCTGCAGCGCGCCGAGGTCGGCGACGATGGCCATGTCCACCTCCTTGAGCACGAAGGTGGCGTCCTTGGAGCAGCAGCGTATGTCGCAGGCGGCCACCAGTTCGACGCCACCGCCGACGCAGGCGCCGTGCACGGCCGCGATGACGGGCTTCCGGCACAGCTCGACGGCGGTGAGCGCGGCCTGCATGCCCAGGATCGCGCGGCGGAGCTCCTCCGCCATGGCCGCGGGGTCGGCGCCGCGGGCGGGGGGCGCGGTGAGCGGGTTCCCGGGCCCGCCGAGCTCGATGCCCGCGCAGAAGTGGGGGCCCGCGGCGGACAGCACGACGGCGCGCGCGGCGGGGATGCGGTCGAGCAGCGCCATGGCGCGCGGGATCTCCGCGAAGGAGTCCGGGCTGAGCGCGTTGAGCTGCGCCGGGCGGCTGAGGCGCACCTCGTACACCGCAGCCGCCGGGTCGGGCCGCGTCACGGCCAAGGCCTTGAAGCCCCGCCGCAGCTCCGCCTCCGCGTCCGACGAGCCCGCGCCGGCCATCTGATGCCGTGTGGGGATTAAACTCTAGCCGCCTGTGCTGCTCTGTTGACTGCTGCTGCTGCTGCTAATACGAAGGAAGGAAGCCATCATCATTCATGGTAAAAACCGAAGCTAATCCTCTCTTGTTGTTCTTATGATGGATAAGATAAGCAGCTCGAAAATTACCAGAAAAAATGAACTTATCCGAAGCTTCTATAAGCAGCATCTCCAATATGTAAAGTACATCGTCAAAAAGTGATAGATAAATAATTTACATCATCCAAATATGCTTTTTACATTAAAAAAACATTCAATTCACTTATAATTGATAATGTAAAGATAGTGCTCCAACAAATAATGTAAAACGGCCAATGGCCTCGCTATAGCCGATGTACATAAGCATTTCAGCCGCACTTCAACCGTTGTATAGCCGCACTCCTTCAATCAAAATTATCCCATAGATATGTAAAATGAACCACTGACGGAGCATCCCAGTGGGCAAGGCGTGGCGGCCGCCATACCTTGATTGGGTGAAATGAAAATTTTATATGTATGTATCTACTGCTATCGGTGGATATCCTAGAAGCCATGCAATGCTGGGAAATGTCACTACGAGAGAAAGAGGCGGTTCGCTGATAACTGGGCCACGTAGATGCAGCCCACCAACAAACCAAGCCAGTACACACGATGCACGAACCAGCCTGAGCTTTGATGCACGAAGCCGCTAACCAAGTACACACCCACGAAGCAAGGTTTTTAGGGAGATGAAAATCTATATCCAATTTTTTCAGGGATTCAAGCTTCAATGGGTCAAGAGAGGAGCGAATGGAGCTGCTCATGCATGCGCTTAGGACGCGTTTAATATTGGTGCTAGCTCTTTGTCTCTTGATGTAATCCCTGCTTGTCTGATTGACATTTGTACAGTCGGATGCAAATCCCCTTAACACTTAAATAAATTGCCGAGAGGGCGATTCTCAAAACAAAAACTACACTCTTATGCAGCAGCAATCCTAGAAAGCACGGCGGCTGCTGGCTAGGATGAGGCGGATGACGGGACTGGCAGATGGCCAACAATGGCCGTGGGCTAGGTGTCGCCGTTGAGCAAGCGTGTGCATCAAAAACAATGACTTAAGAATTCGCCACACCTTAAATTTTTTTTCGTCTTCCGCCTCTTTAATGAACAATATTTTTAAATTCAACATGAACTCAAATTTTATACCAAATATAGTCATAATGCAACAAATAGAAGTGCATCATATCAAACGAAATTCGGATCCAACAAATAAAAATGCATATAAACATAGCATCTCAACTTTCATCCTCTTCATTATCATTAGTCACACTGTAAACATTGCATCATCATCTTCAATGGCTTTTTTGTCGACGTTCTCAATTTGTTGATGCATTGATGCCGCCACCTCTACCGGAAGCACCTCCATGCCAGTCATGTTGTCATCAAAGCCACCTCTCATGCCACTCATGTTGCCATCGAATCCACCTCCCATGTCACTCATGTTGCCACCGAAGCCACCATTCATGTTGCCACTAAAGGCACTGTCGGTGTCAAAACCGGCGGATCTCGGGTAGGGGGTCCCGAACTGTGCGTCTAGGCCGGATGGTAATAGGAGGCAGGAGACACGAAGTTTTACCCAGGTTTGGGCCCTCTTGATGGAGGTAAAACCCTACATCCTGCTTGATTAATATTGATGATATGGGTAGTACAAGAGTAGATCTACCACGAGATCAGAGAGGCTAGACCCTAGAAGCTAGCCTATGGTATGATTGTATGTTATGATTGTTGTCCTACGGACTAAAACCCTTCGGTTTATATAGACACCGGAGAGGGTTAGGGTTACACAAGGTCGGTTACAAAGGAGGAGATATCCATATTCGTATTGCCTAGCTTGCCTTCCATGCCAAGTAGAGTCTCATCCGGACACGAGACGAAGTCTTCAATCTTGTATCTTCGTAGTCTAACAGTCTGGCCAATGGAGATAGTCCGGCTGTCCGGAGACCCCCTAATCCAGGACTCCCTCAGGCACCTTCAATGGTGCCACTGAAGGCACCACACATGTTGTCACCAAAGCCATCACCCATGGCACCTCCTATTCCTCCTCCCATCCGCCCATGACAACCCCTATTCAATCCATTCCTCCTCCAATTCCACCAATAATGGCACATGATGTTCCTCCCATTCCTCCTCTCATCATGTTTCTCGTTAGGATGGTCTTCTTCATAATCATTTCATCGCGACAAAGCTCGACATATGCTTTTGCTTTGGGGGCGAGGCCACTTGTGTCCATAAACATAAACTCGAGGGCCTTCTCCTCCATCATCTTGAGCTCATTGGCCGCCACCTTTCTCTCCTCTGGTTCCACCTTTCTCTCCTCGGCCGCCACCCTCCGTCGCTTGGCTCCCAGCACCCTCCTCCATTTCTTTCAATTTGAACATTTTTTCTTCAGCATACCCTTTCCTTGAATGACAATGACGTCAAATCCTTCTTTATGATCATTATCTCTGGCCTTCGAACCCTTTGTTTTTTTTCACTTTTGTCCGGCCTATATGTTTTGGTCATTGAGTGAGGAGTGAGGCTCATTTTTCTCTCCTCACCCCCACCATCGTCATCTTCATCTTCATGATCAACAATCAAACTTTTCTTCCTCGGAGATAAATTTCTCGATTCTTCCACTTCTCATCCTTGAGCTCTTTTGTAGCAATGATGGAAAATGAAGGGGTTTCCATTCTTTTTCTTCTTCTCCCCGTTCTTGTTTCTTTCTCGGAACAAACCTTAGGCAATCATTTTCTACAACAAGACAACAAAAATAGCATCACCATTTTAGGAACATATGCATACTTGGGCAAATGTAGAAAAATACACAAAAGTAGCAAAGCAATTACCATGTCACTATCACCGCAACCACTAGGGTTCATGCGATCAAAATTGGTCGAGCAACCTGCCCACTTTTGCCATTCGCCCTTGATGGTGCCCCGTTGTTGACGAATGGAATCCCTCGATCGCTAGTGCCCTGTGACGACCCAAGACCGACGCTCCAGAAGCCTTCCATGTTTTCCATTGTTGCCGTGTGTTTCATTTGTTTGTTGCATTCATCATGTCATCATTTGCATTGCATCGGTTGTCCGCTACCATCGTTTTCATAAAACATGCATCCGTTCGTAGTTGTCGCGTCCCCCCTTGCCTTTGTTGACCGATCCGAGTCCAATCGGGTTTCGATTCCCTCTTGTCAAATCACCTAACCCCTCTTTGCACAATGCATCGATCCCTCACCCGCGTCCAAAACTCTCCGTACCCGAACCGCACTGTCGTTACCGATGGGTCCGGATCATCCCCAAACATCCCTAAAACATATTTGGTTTCTTATTTAGATTACCTAACCTATTTATTTTGGGCCATCCAATTACGATCGGAGGGACCAAGTAGCCCCTAAGCTAACCAACCACCTATATAAACAACCTAACCCTAGACCTAGGTTGTCCCATCCATCCATTCCATCCCGCAGCCGCCGCCACTCCACCAAATCCCCCTCGGGATCCATCCCCAACCAACCAGCCTCCACCTCGCACCTCACGATCTCCTCCCGATCCAAACCCTCCCCGACCACCTTCCTTGTTTTCCTCTCCCCAAATCATCAGCAGTCAACCAGTGCAAGCATCAGCCCCGCTTGATCTGGATCATACCGAGGCAACATCCTCTGTCCTCAAGCGCGAGAGGAGCTCGCCCGGGCCTCACCTCCAGGACCCCGCCGCCGGAGCCGGCCACAGCACTTCGCCGGGTCTCCTTTGTCTTCCTGTTTCTTCTCGTCCGAGCTCTCCTCAGCTCTCTTGTTTTTCTTCCTTGCTGCCACAGGAGCCCTCCACCATGGCCGCCGAGAAGAGCTCGCGTCCCCGTGCCCAGATGCTCCACCACCGCCTTGCCTCGTCGCCCGCCTGCATGATCGAGGACACCCGAGGCCTTGCCTCCTCTTCCCTCCTCTGCTCGATCCGGAATGGATCGTGAGCACCGAGCGCCTCCCCGCGGCCTCGCACGTCCATGTCGTCGGCTACAACAGCAGCAGTAGGTCATGTTGCCGGCCTCCACCCTACCTCGCTCGGTGCTCAAGCACCACCACGCCGCCCTTACCTTCCCTTCCTTCCTCTCCCTTCTCATGCTCTTTCTCATATCTCTCTCTATGTCTGCTCGTACAGGAAGCCCGACATGGCGTCCTTGGAGTTTTCAGGTAGCATAGCGCCTCAAGCTCGTCCGCCTCCCCAAGCCGTGCCCTCGCCTGCCGTCCTGCCGCCGCGTCCGTCTTCCCCAGGCGCTCGAGCCCGAGCCAGGAGACGAGCAGCTCGTTCGATCCCTGATAACCCACAAGTATAGGGGATCGCAACAGTTTTCGAGGGTAGAGTATTCAACCCAAATTTATTGATTCGACACAAGGGGAGCCAAATAGTATTCTCAAGTATTAGCAGCTAAGTTGTCAATTCAACCGCACCTAGAAACTTAATATTTGTAGCAAAGTAATATGATAATAGCGGTAACGATAGCAAAAGTAACATTTTTGTTTTTATAGTGATTGTAACAGTAGCAATGGAAAAGTAAATAAGCGAAGAACAATATATGAAAAGCTCGTAGGCAATGGATCAGTGATGGATAATTATGCCAGATGCGATCAATCATGCAACAGTTATAACCTAGGTGACACAGAACTAGCTCCAGTTCATCAATGTAATGTAGGCATGTATTCCGAATATAGTTATACGTGCTTATGGAATGACATCTTTTGTCCTACCCTCCCATGGCAGCGGGGGCCTATTGGAAACTAAGGGATATTAAGGCCTCCTTTTAATAGAGTACCAGACCAAAGCATTAACACATAGTGAATACATGAACTCCTCAAACTACGGTCATCACCGGTAAGTATCCCGATTATTGTCACTTCGGGGTTAACGGATCATAACACATAATAGGTGACTATAGACTTGCAAGATAGGATCAAGAACTCAGATACATTCATGAAAACATAATAGGTTCAGATCTGAAATCATGGCACTCGGGCCCTAGTGACAAGCATTAAGCATAGCAAAGTCATAGCAACATCAATCTCAGAACATAGTGGATACTAGGGATCAAACCCTAACAAAACTAACTCGATTACATGATAAATCGCATCCAACCCATCACCGTCCAGCAAGCCTACGATGGAATTACTCACACACGGCGGTGAGCATCATGAAATTGGTGATGGACGAAGGTTGATGATAACGATGGCGACAGATTCCCCTCTCCGGAGCCCCGAACGGACTCCAGATCAGCCCTCCCAAGAGAGATTAGGGCTTGGCGGCGGCTCCATATCGTAAAACGCGATGAATCCTTCTCTCTGGTTTTTTTCTCCCGAACACGAATAAATGGAGTCAAGATGGACCTCGGTGGAGCATCAAGGGGCCCACGAGGCAGGGGCGCGCCTAGGGGGTAGGTGCGCCCCCACCCTCGTGGACAGGGTGTGGGCCCCTGACGTGGATCTTTACGCCAGTATTTTTTATATATTCCAAAAATAATATTAGTTGATTTTTAGGTCATTTCGAGAACTTTTATTTCTGCACAAAAATAACACCATAGCTTTTCTGCTGAAAACATCGTGAGTCCGGGTTAGTTCCATTCAAATCATGCAAGTTAGAGCCCAAAACAAGGGCAAAAGTGTTTGGAAAAGTAGATACGACGGAGACATATCAACTCCCCCAAGCTTAAACATTTGCTTGTCCTCAAGCAATTCAGTTGATAAACTGAAAGTGATAAAAAAAACTTTTACAAACTCTGTTTGCTCTTGTTGTTGCAAATATGTAAAGCCAGCATTCAAGTTTTCAGCAAAGATTATGAACTAACTGAAGGAAATATGCCCTAGAGGCAATAATAAAGTTATTATTTATTTCCTTATATCATGGTAAATGTTTATTATTCATGTTAGAATTGTATTAACCAGAAACATAATACATGTGTGAACACATAGACAAACAGTATGTCACTAGTATGCCTCTACTTGACTAGCTCATTGATCAGAGATGGTTAAGTTTCCTAACCATAGACAAAGAGTTGTCATTTGATTAATGAGATCACATCATTAGGAGAATGATGTGATTCACTTGACCCATTCCGTTAGCTTAGCACCCGATCATTTAGTATGTTGCTATTGCTTTCTTCATGACTTATACATGTTCCTATGACTATGAGATTATGCAACTCCCGTTTACCAGAGGAACACTTTGTGTGCTACCAAACGTCACAACGTAACTGGGTGATTATAAAGGTGCTCTACAGGTGTCTCCAAAGGTACTTGTTGGGTTGGCGTATTTCGAGATTAGGATTTGTCACTCTGATTGTCGGAGAGGTATCTCTGGGCCCTCTCGGTAATGCACATCACTTAAGCCTTGCAAGCATTGCAACTGATGAGTTAGTTGCAGGATGATGTATTACGGAACGAGTAAAGAGACTTGCTGGTAACGAGATTGAACTAGGTATTGAGATACCGACGATCGAATCCCGGGCAAGTAACATACCGATGACAAAGGGACAACGTATGTTGTTATGCGGTCTGACCGATAAAGATCTTCGTAGAATATGTGGGAGCCAATATGAACATCCAGGTTCCGCTATTGGTTACTGACCGTAGACGTGTCTCGGTCATGTCTACATAGTTCTCGAACCCGTAGGGTCCGCACGCTTAACGTTTCGATGATAGTTATATTATGAGTTTATATGTTTTGATGCACCGAAGGTTGTTGGGAGTCCCAGATGTGATCACAGACATAATGAGGAGTCTCGAAATGGTCGAGACATGAAGATTGATATATTGGAAGCCTATGTTTGGATATCGGAAGTGTTCCGGGTGAAATCGGGATTTTACCGGAGTACCGGGAGGTTACCGGAACCCCCCGTGGACTTAATGGGCCTTAATGAGCCTTAATGGGACTTTGGTGGAAGAGAGGAGAGGCGGCAAGGGCAAGGGCTGCGCCCCCTCCCCCCTAGTCCGAATAGGACAAGGAGAGGGGGGGCGGCGCCCCCCCTTCCTTCTTCTCCTCCACCTCTTTCCCCTCTCTCTCCTAGTCCAACAAGGAAAAGGGGGAGTCCTACTCCCGGTAGGAGTATGACTCCTCCTGGCACGCCCCTCTCTAGGCCGACCGCACCCCCCTTGCTCCTTTATATACGGGGGCAGGGGGCACCCCATAGACACAACAATTGATTGTTTGATCTTTTAGCCGTGTGCGGTGCCCCCCTCCACAATAGTCCACCTCGATAATACTGTAGCGGTGCTTAGGCGAAGCCCTACGTCGGTAGAACATCATCATTGTCACCACACCGTCGTGCTGACGAAACTCTCCCTCAACACTCGGCTGGATCGGAGTTCGAGGGACGTCATCGGGCTGAACGTGTGCTGAACTCGGAGGTGTCATACGTTCGGTACTTGATCGGTCGGATCGTGAAGACGTACGACTACATCAACCGCGTTGTGCTAACGCTTCCGCTTTCGGTCTATGAGGGTACATGGACAACACTCTCCCCTCTCGTTGCTATGCATCACCATGATCTTGCGTGTGCGTAGGATTTTTTTTTGAAATTACTACGTTCCCCAACACTAACCGTATTCACAATAACATTTAGGTCTCATGTTTACTCATATCAACGGCATAATCAACTAGCGAGCAATAATAATAAATCTTGGATGACAACACTTTCTCAAAAAAATCATAATATGATATAACAAGATGGTATCTCGCTAGCCCTTTCTGAAACCGCAAAACATAAATGTAGAGCACCTTTAAAGATCAAGGACTGACTAGACATTGTAATTCATGGTAGAAGAGATCCAGTCAAGTCATACTCAATGTAAACTAACAATAATACATGCAAATGACAGCGGTGCTCTCACTACAAAAAAATACACTTCCGTGATGATACGTGTTTGTCACAGTAGGTCGCGTTTTCTGTCATGCATGTACATCCATGACAAATTTATGACAGAATCAAGATAGTCATACATGTGCTGTCATAGAAGTGTTCCATGACATTGCCAAAATTATCATCACGGAAGTGTCCACTTCCATGACGATAAATCGCGTGTCACAGAAGTGCTTTCGTCAAGGGTGACTGACACGTGGCATCCACCGTAACGGAACGTCGTTAAGCTATCGGGTCGGATTTTGGATCCGATAACCCGTTAACAGCCACGACCAATGCCGATTTTCCATGTGTAAAATTCTCATTGGCTGACGGATCCAACGGGCGAGATGGGCCTATGATATGTTGACACGTGGACCGGCCCAAAAGTAGCCCACAAAGATTAAATGGGGCGGCCCAACCGAAGGCCCATAAGATTTGGCGGACCATAATGGGCCGGCCCAGCTAAAGGCCCACAAAATTTAGCGGACCATAATGGGCCGACCCAGCTAAAGGCCCATACGATTTTGCAGACCATAATGGGCTGGCCCAGCTAAAGGCCCACAAGATTTTGCGGACCATAATGGGCCGGGCCAGCTAAAGGCCCACAAGATTCTGCCGACCATAATGGGTCGGCCCAGCTAAAGGCCCAACATTCTCTGTCAAATCGGCCCGTCAACGGCCTGTCCTAAACTTGTCATCAACGCGGCCCATGGTCACTTCTGGCCCGTTAACAGTCCGCTAAGTAATTGGGCCGAATTACGGCCTGGTGTATTTCCGGCCTGTTAAAGGTCCGGCTTCATTTGGGCCCATTTACAGGCCATCAAAACTTTCGGCCCATAAACGACCGTGAAGGATTTGGGTCATATTCGGCCATGTCTGACATTCGGCCTGTTAGAGGCCCACTATAGCTTTGGGCCAGTTTCGGTCTGTTGTCATTTTCGGCCTGTTAAAGCTGGACGTAAACCATGGGCCATATGTGGCCCAACGTCATATCGGGCCCATTAACGGCCCATATAGAAATGACGATAATCTAGCCCGACCGAAGTTCCGGCCTGTTAAAGGACCGTGTATTAGGTCGGCGCATTTACGGCCCGTCCGAATTTCGGCCTGTTAAAGTTCAGTGGGTTATTTGGCACAATCAGGGCCCAATCTCACTTTAGGTCTATTAAAGGCCCATGTATTTTATGGGCTCGAGATATTTACACCTGTAAACGGCCTATTTTTACTTGAGGGTCCAGATTATGTTTAGGCATGTTAAAGGCCCACTATGGGCACAGGCCTACCAGAAAAATATGAAAACTTATGCTGATTTAGGCCCAGATATTTTTAGTGGGCTACATGCCAATTTCGGCCCGTAATTGTTTTTAGCCCAATTGGAATGGGCCCGACGAATGTTGGCTTGTTGGGCTCCTATGAAGCTTTCGGCCGATTACATTATTAAGATAAACCTACACTATACAAAAATAGCGTCGTAATTACTGCAGCCTGAGGCAGCATCATAAATGTTGTATCACAACAAAATAAATTCCAACCATACAACAAAAGGCCTGTTGGCATAAAGTTTACAGTCCTTCCAGATAAAAGCACCATCAGATGTATAGAAGCACAGATCATTTGACATGAGTGCTAATGTTTCAGGCTGTAGAATCTGATGGAGCAGCACGATCTCCACCTTTTTTCCGCCATTGCTCTTGAACAACGAAGCGAATGTCTGATAGTCTGGTTTCAAAACCATTCATATCTTGACGACATTTCTCAACCACTATTCTTGTTTCCGAAACAACGACCATTAGGGATTGGACTTGTGTCTGGAGCACAGATATATCACTCTGTCTAGTAGGAAGATTTTGTTCAGTAGGCGATTTGGACGAGGTTACCTTGACAACCAACCCAGAATTACGCAGGCAGGTGCTTTTTGCACTGTTAGTGGAGAGATACTAACGCACTGCAGCAAGAGGTGACATTGTGCTTGTAGTAGCCTCGTCACCTTCAGGTGGTTGTGGCTGTTCAATCATTTATTCCATAGCTTCCTGAAAGTTTGAACTTGTAGATTAGTGTACCAGATAAGTTACTAATGAGACAAAACAAACAAAGTAGGTTAAACGTTTATACATAACTTATTTTGGTGAACTACTGTAATACATTAGCATGTATTGTAGTGCCAACTACATAATAAAATCACTTTCGGAACATATGTCCATGTAGCATGCCTACTATATTGTCTATTTCCTCACATTCGTTGACATCTAAGGATAAAGAGACATGGTTTAAAGTAGGATGAACATAGTATGACATCATTCATATCATGGGCAAACAGATATAAAATAAACAGGCTATTTTATCATTGTGTGCGCATGTGAACATAACAACTAGATTACAGATCAAGACCAAAATAATATCCTTCATCTCTTTTAAACCATGTAAGGTGAAATGATACGTTAAGACAACTGTGAATAAAAGTGAACAGAGTAACTGGCATTGGCTGCAAACCAAGTAGTTAAATGAACACATCACAGTACCAATCAGTTCAAGGCAGCAGGAGTAAGGACTTACAACAGCGGCTTGAACTGGTGTGCTCATGCCCTTCATCTTGCTGGCGTGGCAATCCTTGAAGATTTGCACTGCATTCGGTTTAGGTTCTTTTTGGTCTGCACGGGATTTCCTCTGTATTTGGAACAAGTCAATATAGATACGATAATATGGCACAAAAAAGAAGGAAGTATCAGGTATTTACAAGAGCCTCGCAGTGTGCAATATAGCTACGAGATCCTGTGGTCTGTTGGAATTTCACTTTAGAACGGTTGGTTTTGTTCTTCAAACAGTTAGCCTAGAAGAAGATACACTTGTAAGCCTAGAAGAAGATACACTTGTAAGGCACATACATAAATACAAGTTCAATATGTGGTCTGATCAAATACATATAGCCTACCTGATACTTTGGATCAAACCAGTGTTTAACGAGGGCTGTCCAGTCTTCATCTGTAATATATTCCACTGGAGATGTTTGGGCGATTTCATTGTTAGCCTTGCCTTCAAAGTGAGATTTTCTAAGGTGGTACCGATACTGCCATAGAGCAGACTGAAAAACATGAGTGCATGCTTGTCTAGTTGCATCATCTTTCGGATCCAACTTGAACCTCATCTGTTGAAAAAAGAATGTGAGTCTTATTAGGAGGAAGCTAGAAAGTATGGGACAGAGCAAGACAATATTACTAATTGCGATGAATAACATTACTTACGGATAAATGGTCAAGGAAGGTGTTAAACTAGGTATTGTCTTTCTCATTCCTGTACTGGATCCACGTTGGGAGGATATGTGCATGACACCTAACGACAACGGCTGCCTTTGATACTAACTTGGCTGACTCTGTAGCATCACGTGGCCTTTTTAAACCTGCCTCAAAATGGATCTCCATTCTTCCTCCTTTAGATTTTGTTAATCTGTCAAACATTATCCCTGATGTCTGTTTCCGCTTGCGCCGTGGTGCTAGTTCAACAACGAATATGGAAAGTGTTAGTGTACATCAAACTGTGAGAGTACATATAAAAGAGCATGCAACTGCAACTTGACTCGGTCAGGTACCGTCTTGGTGTTGATGCTCATGAGGTTCATCTGATCTTGCCAAGTCCTGTTGTGTCAGTAGTGCTTCGGAAGTAGTGTTAGGTGTGAAGGCAGCTTGGGAACTGGCCAGTTCCGGTGCAAACGAACGAGTAACTGGTTGAGATGCTGGTACAGTTGAAGCGGATGCTGCAGCTGGTGGAGCAGGTGATACTGTGTTTGTAGATTTAGCCTGTGGACTTGGACCTTCTACTGCACTATAAGTACCAGCAGAATCTCGACGGCAGAACCTTTTCCGTTTCATCGGACGAGTAACAGCACTCCCTACTATATTATTTTTCTTGCTCTTTTTTGACTTTGCCATGTCAAGCTGTACCCACAACACAAAAGAATAAAATCACTCTTCAGAACTCATTGATGCATGATACAGACAAGCAATACTTTGATGTAAGACAACCGTATGAGGATGGAATATGTAAGAAAAATAGGACGGCATGACATATTCACAGCTACGATGTGCAAACTAAGCAGAAGAATTTTCAAGAAAATAGAAGTAATGCAAGTTAGACACCATATGAAAGATGCAACCAATATTACTCTACCAAGTTAAAAGTGTCTTGTCATAAGTGGCAATTCGAGAAATTAGAAGCAGTACAACGTAGAAATCGATGCAAGATGCAACCACTATCAAACTGCCATGTTAAAAGCGTCCAATCATGAGTGACTGATGCGGGATACACAACAGCAGTACTTTGATGTAAGAACATGGTATTATAGATAGATGCGGTGTATTCTAGACACAGAAAGCCATGTCATATGCACATGTATAACGTATAAACTCAGCAGGTGCAATTTAATCAAAATAGAAGAAATACAGGCTAGACAACATATGCAACATGAAACCAATTATCACACTGTCAACTTAGAGCAAGCACCTGCGATGGTGGAGTACGGGAGATGAACTCATCATGTAGACTTGGGACTTCAACTTCATTAGCAGTAACGGTGGCAAATCTAGAGAGTCTCTGTTTGCGTCGGTGCAGAGGACCACCAACATCCGCTAACTTACTCTTTTCCTTCCTATTTTCTGATATTGCCTTATGAAGTCAAAACCACAAGAAGATGAATAAAATTAGCTCAGCATAACCGGTTGATGCATGATACAGACGAACACTACTTTAATGTAAGGCAAGCGCAGGATAGGAGGATGGAATATATACAAAAAAAAGACAACGTTTCATATTCACACGTACGATAGCGTGTCTTATGGGTAAGTAATCGTTGCAGGTATAAGTTGTAAGCTACGCAGATGCAATTCAACATAATCATAAGCAATACAAACTAGACATCATACGGAAAACACAACCACGTATAACAGTTCCAAGTAAGAGCAAGCACCGGTGATGGTGGAGTAGGGGAGATGTGCTCATCATGTACATGTATGTTCTAGAAACAGGAACACGTGTCATATTCACAGGTATTATGTGTAAAGTAAGCAGATGCAATTCAAGTTAGAAGCAATACAAGCTAGACATCATACGCAACATGCAACCACATATAATAGTGACAAGTTAGAGCAAGCACCTGTGATGGTGGAGTAGGGGAGTCATCATCTACACAGCTACGTTGACTGTCCAGCCTTGTGTTGTCTTGCGAATCTTGTTGGGAGGATGGCGGAGTAGAATCTGTAGAGACCCCCTGTTTGAGTTGCTCCGAAGGACCACCATCATCCACTGTCGGACTAATTTCCTTCAGCTTTAATGATTTTGCATTGTGAAGTCAACCCGATAAGAAAAAGGGATTAGAAACACTGCAAGACACCATATGGAAGGTGCAATCAATATCACTCTGCCAAGTTAAAACTGTCTCGCCATAGGTGGCATTCATCAAACTAGAAGCAATACATGCTAGAAATCATATTCAAGACGCAAACCAATATCACACTGTCAACTTAAAGGTGTCCCATCATAAGTGACTGATGCAGGATACACAAGAAGAGTAGTTTCATGTAAGAACATGGTGTGATAGACAGATATAGTATGTACTAAAAACAGGAAAGCGTGTCATATTCACATGTATCATGTGTAAGCTAAGCAGATGCAGTTTACACTAATTAGGAGCAATACGAGCTAGACACCATATGCAACATGCAACCAGATATCACACTGCCAACTTAGAGCAAGCACCTTGGATGGTTGAGTAGGGGAGCGGAGACTTGGACCTTGTAATGCACTATCAGTACAGGAAGAATCGGTACAGATGCTCCGTTTACGTTGCTGCAGAGGACCACCACATCGCCTTCCATACTCTTTTCCTTCCCCTTTCTTTATTTTGCCTTGTCAAGTCAAACCCACTAGAAAAAGGAATAAAATTTGCTCTTCAGAACTCATTGATGCATGATACTGATGAACACTACTTTCATGTAAGGCAGCCGCATGATAGGAGGATGGAATATGTATGAAAAACAGGACGACGTGATATATTGACATGTATGATGTATAAAGTGTAAACTAAGCACAAGGTGCTTGAACTTGTTAGAATCGATGCAAGCTAGAAACCATATGAAAGATGAAACCAATATCACTCTGCCAAATTAAAAGGGTGCCCTAACAAATGTATTTGACCAAATTAGAAGCAATACATGGCAATAGGCTAGAAATAATATGCAATATGGAACGAATAAAGGTGACTCGTCGTAAGTGATTGATGCAGGATACAGAAAAGAGGTAGTTTCATGTAAGAATAAGGTTAACACATAGATGTAGTGTGTACCAAAAATAGAAAGGCATGCCATATTCACAGGTATAGTGTGTAAACTAAGCAGATGCAATTTACCCTAATTAGAAGCATTACAAGCTAGACACCGTATGCAACATGCAACCACATATCACACTGCCAAGTAAGAGCAAGCACCTGCGATGGTGGTGTGGGGGAATTGCGATGATCAACTAGAGAGCTACGTTGACTATCTTCATTTAGCCTTGTTGTTTCTTGAGAATCATGTGGGGAGGATGACACTGCACTCTTTAAATGAGTATGTGGTCTCACAGTAACCCACCCGGGTGACTGTCTCATCATAAGTGATTGACGAGGGATACAAAAGAGCATTAGTTTGATGTACGAACATGGTTAATAAACATATGTAGTATGTATCGAAAACAGGAAGGCATGTCATTATCAAAGGTATAATGTGTAAAGTAAGCAGATGCAATTTAACCAAATTGGAAGCAATACAAGCTAGACACCATATGCAACATGCAGCCACATTTGACAGCGCGAAGTTAAAGCAAGCACCTGGGATGGTTGTGTGTGGCAATTGAGATCATCAACTCCAGAGCTACGTTTACTGTCTCTAACTGCTCACTGCACCCGTTAGAGCGCTGGAACACTTAGTGCTTATCTTCGAATTACACTGGAGCGACTTCTGTCTTTTCTTTTCTGCATTCATCAACACTGCGTCAGAATCTGAAATACCCATGCATAAAAAAACAATAGTGTGAGTATGGGTGAAGTGTGTGCACAATTAGTACAGTGTAAAGGTAGCAAATAACAGGTCGGTGAGAAATAAATGACGAGAGACATATGATAGCTCTACAACATGCATGGCACACTAAATTACTACAGGATTCTATGAAAATAACAGTCGACTGAAAGCAAATAGGTCAGTACATTTTTTCTGCACCGTCCGATGTACAAAGAACGGGCAGATCGCCTTCATCTACCTCCAGCCAGTCAGTGTTGACGATCTTCCTCAAAACGCCGGCGACCACCGGCCTAGTATTCCTCCCCTGCCTGCGCCCTCCCCTTGACCTCACCGCACCGCCGTGCTTGGCACCGCCCTCCTGGCCATCCATTCAAGCCCCGCCGACCTCCAGATCGGGCGCAAGCAGCTCCTACACCTCACACCCCACTTCCCTGGGGAGCAGGCGGACTAGGTGCTCCGCGCGCCTAAGCGCGTGCTGCTTCTTTTAATTGCGGTTCGAATGACCCTGAATTGAAATCCAGGTAGGCTACTGACCTCTAGCAAAGGTGAAATAGTAAGGGAGGAAACCTTGTGCATTTAGTATCACGAAGAAGATGCAGTAAGAAGCGCTCAACTAGTTTCTTTCGTGGGATGAATACGGTGTGAGCGGAGACGTAAGATTTGCACGAATATGGGAAGAGGAGTACCTCTTTCTACTGGCAGTGTTGTGTCCTCCTTCTGTTTTTCCGACGATCTTCTTGTTGTTCGCCGGAAACCAGAAGTTGTGGAGGACGGTGCAGCCTTGGACGAACCCATGGCCAAGTTGTTGAGTGTGGTGTGGTGGCCGTCTGTCGGCGGCAGGGAAGCAGATCCGAGGCGGCGAACGACGGCATAGCGGGAACAGCTCCGGTGCGGTGGACGGTTGCGACAGTGGAGCCGCAGCAGTGAGGCGTAGGATGGTGTGGTTGGAGTGGTTCTGGTACGGCGCACGTCGGCATCGGCGTCGTGGAGGCAGCTCTGCCTCGGCTTCAGCTGCTAAGTCCTTGAGGGCGTTGCGGTTGCGGTTGCGTTGGACGATGACGTCGGGGTACCGGCTCCGGCGTGATGGAGGAGGGCGGCGGTGGATTGGCCGCTATGGGGTGGAGGACGAAGGAGACTGGGGTTTCGCGGCTGGTGGAGAGGGCGTTTTCGCGCCCATGGAGTATGAATGGGGAAACGGAGGGAGGCGAGGAACTAAGGGGGAACAATGTTTCGGTTTGAGACACGCTTGTTTGAAATTTGGGGAAAGTTACAAACTTTCCCCCATCTAAAATTTCGGACATATTGCGGGTTGGGGGTAGGACAGTCATGTCAGGTGTCCCAAATGTGGGCGGGATAGATTTCGGCCGAGCGCATGGGTAGGCGCCCACGGCGTATGAATGCTTCTCTGGCGTCTTGGTGAAGTTACAAACCTACTCCGGTTTAGACCTTTGGACATCGGGCCGATAGGCTACACGGGCCAAAGTCAGGACAGTAATTTCCTACCACCAAAACATTAGTCTCGCGCGGTTTCGGGTGACCAGAGGCCTATTTGGCGCTTCGTTCAATATTTGGGAGCGGAAGCATTAACGTTTTTGGTTCTCTTGAATTGAACTTTCAGGATTTGTCAAACTTCACAAATCTTTACTCTTGAAAATCCTAAAGCTACGATTATTTTGGAATGAAGGGGGTACATTTGAATATACATTGTACACGAGTATATATTAAAAAATATGCAACTTACCTCAGTTCATGCATGGTTCCAGATATAATCTCCTTGGTTGCAAAAAAAAGTTAGGTATGCGTATTCAAACTCACAACAAAGATTGATGCCCCCTTTTACATCTGATTTACAAATGCCATTATCTCAGGTTCAAATAGATGAATGCACTTCCTATGAATTCGAATCTTCGAAACCCCCTTTATGTTGAATTCGACATGTATTCTATTTCATAGCTAGCAATTTGGAATGTATCCATGCAAGTGACAAATGTATAAAGTTCTTCACACTAACAACATGGAGTGCACTAATTAATGTTTATATATGAATTGCAAAAGCATCCATTGCCTGTATTTCAAACCGCTCTCACTCTATGGATCGATAATATGAAATAAACACATGCACATGCTAGAATTCAATTGCAGTTGAAGAAAGGGCCTACTCCTGGTACTATATATTAGTGATAGGGGTGTGTACAAAGTACACGTGAATACCAGGCATTGTGCGTGCATGGATACTATCGACAAACTAGCCCCCAATCTTGTATAACATACTAAGGGCCTAGGGTTACAAATCATATATAGTCGTCTTATCACCAGTGGGGATAGAGTCCTCCGCGACTCTGGTAGCTTCATGTTGTACGCCGAGTCCTCCACATGGGTCTTCGTATAACACGTCTCGGTCCAACCTATATGTGGCGCAGGATGGAACCGACCCATGAGTCTTCATGTTGACCCACCATAACTAGAAATGATGTGCCCACCACACCACACATGCAATCGGCCACTAAGAGAATAAGCATATACAATAGTACAACGGTATCTAGCTCACGATACGTCTCCATATTTTGTTGATGACACTGATGGACTTTGCATTTGATGCGTGCTCCGTATTTTGTTGACGACACTTACGGTCATTGTATTTGAAGCGAAAGCACGATATGGTCACTGGACTTCAGAATAAGCTCATCACGGTCACCGCATACATTTTGTCGTGCTAACCAACATGTGGTTGGATGGTTAGAGGACAGTGATTTCTCGAGTCCACCAAGGTTAAAGTCCCGGTGCTCGCATTTATCTTGTGTTAATTTTAGTATTTTCCGGCGACGTGCGTTCAGTGGGAGGAGACGTTCCACTCGACTACGAGGCACCTATGGTGACTTCGTAAAATCTCAAGATCATATATGCTAGCCCACTCTCTCGAAGGTGCTCATAGGGGTCGGGTTCGCGTGTGTGCGCTTATATCGGTGAGTGCTTGCGCATATATATGAGCCCTTGCGTCTGTACCGTGTTAAACAAATACATATCATGATTATACGGTCACTGGCTCACCCGTACAACTCCATATTTTGTTGATGACACAATCAATTGACCAGTCAAACGTTCCACGCGGCGCAACTAGTGTTGCACCATCGGGGCACGTAACCGTGGGGCCCACCTATCAGCCCATATATGAAAGAAAGAAATGGTAGTTTGAGTCTATACTGTGTTAATAAAATAGGAGTACATTTTAGGGTGATCGTACGGTCACTAGCTCACCATACAACTCCATAATTTGTTGATAACACGATCAATTGACCAGTCAAACGGTCCACACTCAGCAGCGCACATTACCATAGGGCCCACCCGTCAACGCGTATATGAAGGACAGAAATGGTAATAAATTAGTGGTCGGCGGGTATTCGAAGTCGTGAGACCTCTGGTTGGCAGTCACCGGCGATTGGGGGCGTTCATTGGGC
>NC_041384.1:681698915-681710088 GCF_002162155.2 Triticum dicoccoides | reverse complement strand
CGGGGAGGGCAGGCCGGCCGCGGGCGGCGGGGGCTGGCGGTTCGGCCGGTGGTGGCTAGCGGCTCCGGGGGGTGGAGTTTGATGATAAACTGGAGGCCCTTGATTTTGTATCCAACGGCTGGAAAATCTAATGACCAGAGATGAAAAAGTCAGTCGACTGACGTGTAGCCTCACCCCGCACGTACACATGCACGCACGCAAGACACGCACGCATGTAGGCGTGCAACACTGACACATACACACGCACGCATGCTGGCATGCAACGCTGACACGTACACATGCACTCACGAACACACGCACGTACGCACCCATGCATGCAACACTGAAACGTACCCTTGCACGCACGCAACACTCGCACGCCTGCATGCACACAGCACACGACGCAAGACACACGTTCAACCTATACGTGCATGCACCCTTTGTTAAGGACATGGATTGTTACGGGTATTAATCAATCTTATCTGTGATAAGGAGAACATTGATGTTTGCAGTGGTCTTTATGAATCACAACGTATCGAACGGGCTATCAACATAGTAGGCTTATCTACATGAAAAAGATGACGTCACACTCAATGAACAATCATCGGTTTATGAAATGCCCGCTTCTGACCGCCCTGGCCCACCAAAGGTTCCTCTGTTGTGCGCTGCCTGCATTGGGTCACTGACATGCAGGCCATGCACCCAAAGAGCCCACACGTCAATGGAAGAACGGCGCAGTGTCCTAGGTCAGAGTCGAGGGCGCCACTCGTGGCACGCCCGGCTGAACATGCCTCTGTGCCGCATTCAAATGCCTCCGTGAAACCCGCCTGTGTGGAAGCCGAGAAACCCACTCTGGACACATGTCCATTCATGACCGGGCCGGCGTTAAACGCAACGTCGGCCGAGCTCCTCCCGTCTGCCGTCTATTTAATCTCCTATTTAAACGAGGCCAAACGCCGGCCAAGAATCGCACACCTCCGCCGCTCCCCTATCTCCTCCACCATTTTGTCCACTCTTACAATGGCTTACAAAGAGTAGTTATTCCGTATCCAAGCCGGCTGGGTAGCCCGCCGGATACGAGCTATGCAGCTTGCTGATCCACCTCCCTCCCCTCGCCCGACGGAGCCAGTTGCCGCCCCAAGCCGACGCGCGGTTCAGCAACTCGCCGCTCCAAGCCAGCTCGACGAGGAGCGGCGCACGGGCGTCGTTGCTGCCGTCCACGCCGCCGCCTCGTACCACGTCTCCCGTTTCTGTGGCTGAGACTCCCATGCCGGCGGCCGCGCCATGCAAGCAGCGACAGAAGCCGGGTGCGCGGAGAGCGGCGAGTCGGTGGCCAGCGCCTCCGCGTCCGCCGCCATCATCAAGGAGAAGTAGAACACGGGAGGCCGCCGCCGCTTGGGTCCCATGAAGGCCACCGCGGAGGCGACGCCGGCGTACACAGTAGGTGTCTTGCCGGATCCTTTTGTTGCGAGGACCTTCGTCGACCCTGCATGGGCTCCACAAAAGAGGGCAATGTTAGGATGAACTCGAGCCGGTGCCGGCCATGGCGAAGTAGTCGCCAATATTTTGGCTACCCCGGGCAAGATCCAAACAGCCCCTCCCAACAGATTCAAATCCCTCGTTCGCCGTGGAATTTTGCCATGTGTTGTTTTCATGGACTAGCAAGATGCCCGTGCATTGCGCGGAACATCAAGATGCATTTTTTTACAAACTCCCGCATGCATGCAAGGGATAATTAATGTCCTCCTTTGCTAGTACCACGAGGCAAACACCATTAATATTGCATCAATTAGTATTAGTGGCCTTGTATATCTGCAAATTGTAATTTTGATAGTGGCCCCTTGTATATAAAAATGGAGGGAGAAAGATTTGACATAAGGCGAGGAGGAGTGGAGCGTGGTGGTGACTGGTGGTCGGACTGGGCGGAGCTATGGGGATGAACGGCGCATTATGTCTAGGTTTGTATCTCTCTCACACACACCCACGTAGGTGGGGGACGTGCACGAAGAGAAGAGGTGCACGCACGGCGCACGTACTCTCGTCTCTTTCCCAACCACACCCACGCGGGTACACGGTGGAGCTCATTTCTATACGAAAAAGACAGCCCACATGGTAATTTGGCACGTGTACTAGTTGTCCACTTGGTGGAGGGAGGATCGTCTACCATGGGTGAACAAACAAATTGTGACTTGACGCGTTATGTTAAATTAAAAAAAGAGGCAAACCATGTGGGGCCTATCTTAGAGGGAAGGCTCTATACACTGGAGTACTTTTGATGTGTCCCGTCAACTCGCAGAACGAGGAGAAGCTTGCTTAGTACGCTGTCTCCCTCGCCCACGGGCGCGGTGGCTCGCAGGATAAGGTGAAGCTTGCTTACCACGCCTTATGCCCGCTCCCTTGCCCACGCGTGCGGTGGCTCGTAGCCCGAGGAGAAAATTTTACTACTCCCTCCGTTTACTCCTCGTCCCTACTACGTACTTTGGTTAGTACTCCCTCCATTTACTTATACAAGGCCACTATAAAAAATACATTTTGCATCTATACAAGGCCACAAATAGTAATCGAGACAAAATTTACTACTCCCTCCTTTCCAGTTTATGGCTCAATTTCAAAATCTCTCCAACCAAGGTAGACGGTGAGTGGTCGAATTAATTTCGTAGTTTGCACAAGTAATTAGTACGCTCGTTTTTCTCAAGAAGTTGTGTTTATCGAGGCATTAATTAGAACGAATGCATGAATGACCACTAAATTTCCATGAACTTGTACATGCATTGGTTAGTTTCCTCTTGACACTGCTTGCGTCGGGTGATCTAACGCACCTCGAAATCCAACATGTAATGGTACTACTACTAGTATAGTACTCCCTCTGTCCCAGAATATAAGAACGTTTTTGATACTATGTTAGTGTTAAAAACGTTCTTATATTTTGGGACGGAGGGAGTAGAATTGAGACTTATCAAACGTAAAAACGAAAGTTTTTTAGATGAGCCCTATAAACCCTAGTGGGTACGTACTCCGTAAAAACAGATTTTTCCAAAACTAAGTCGCTCCCTTTCATGAATTATGTAGTAGTATACTCCTCCGTCGACGCTCCCTTTCATGAATTCTGTACTTCCTGTCGTCGACATGTGGGACATATAGCAACCGGGTCGACGTGTCAAGCACCAAATAACAGTGCAGAACAGCAGGGGGACGCACCCCACTCGTACCGGCCCAGTAGTAGTAATGAGCAATGAGACGTCAAATCACAATGCCACACTTTCCCAGACGGACGAAGAAACCCTTATTTCACACTTCGGTTCGCCATCATCTCAAACCACGTACTAGTATTGCTTCTGCCTCAAGAGGGACACGCGCATCGCCTTGGTACATCATGACACGTGGGACCGCATGACAGGACATGCTCGCCCGCCGATCGCTCGATAAAATCACCTCATTTTTACTATACTTCCTCCGTATTGGTTTACTACATGGCATGCACGTAGTTGTAGGTTGAGAATTTAACTGGCTATATATGTGATGAACAGTACTCTAGCCTTTTAAAAAATGTATACTTTTGTACAGTAGTACTATTGATGGATTGTGCCATGGAGCAAAACTTGAAATTAAAAAAAAGGTGGTACATATAGAGAGCGCTTGTCGCCAAATTATGCATATAGTACTATTAAAAAAGCTAGTACGTGCTTAATTGGGGTGCTAAATTCAATTAAAGAAATACTAGTAGTATGTACATACTGAAGAGTTAAAGTAACGAGAAGAAACATAACATAGTTCTGCTGGGGGCTCAACACAACACACCCCTCAAATTAAACTAAGCACACCTGAAATTAAACTATGCAACTAATCCGGTAGACACTGCATTAGAAGTTTAGAACCACCATGAGCAACGACACTGCCACCTTACTCGGAGTCCTTGTCCACATCCTCGACTTTGTCCTTGTCCCTATTCCTCTTGGCCGATACTTCTTTGCTTGAACCGCACACTTGGTTGTTGCTCTTCATCCAACCCTTGTAGATATAGAAGCAAAGGTAGCCATCCATTGCAGCGTAGTGGATGTGGTCTATATCTATTACATTCCGCTGCCATCCATGACGATGAAACGTGTATGAAGGTTTCACCAGTTTACCGTACGAAGGATGAACCATGGCTCCTGCCAGGATCAGCATTGAAGGCTGACGAGAGGGCACCAGCCGATTCTTCTGGAGGTAGAAGGGGTTGCCTACAACGAGGCCTATCCGACCCAGGATTTCTTTGTCGTTAACAAAGTCTACAGTAACGAATTTGACTAGGTTGCTCCCGAGGAAGTCCTTAAAATCCTGGCACTCAACGTCGCCATGGCATATGTGGTAGACCAAGCATAAGTCATGCACGCAAACCTGGATCACGGCGGGCTTCTTCCTCTCTTCGTCCTTTAGATCCTTCTCTCGTCCCAGGACTGTGGTGTACTCAACATCTAGCCCAGCGACCCACTCATCATCTGAGTTTTCAAACATGCGCCTGAAGCGAGAAAGGCGTCCTTTCACCGTCGCGGAAGAACGGGTGTAGATTACGTCGAACTCATCGCCGGTGATGGTTCTAACCTTGTACTCACCGCCGATCATGGAGATTTGGGACGCCATGGATTTGGGAGGAGGGTTGGGATTAGTGGAACTGCCGTAATGCGAATGGACGGGACGACTAGGAGCGAACCGCCGTAGTATTGAAGGACGTGCGGGGACGAGTAGGAGCGAACTGCCAGCGTGCGAACGGCAGGGTAGTGGCTTTCCATTCTCCCATGATACAGGCTTCCGATATCCCTTGGATCTGAGATCGAACGGTTGCATGGCGTGATTCTAGACCTATGGGTGAATATCCTATCCTGGAGGGTTATTCTGCAAATTTTCAGCAACTTAGCATGCGACCGTTTGATCTCAGATCCAAGGGCTGCTAGCAGCCCGTATCATGGTCGCGCCTACCATGACCGTCGCGTCGCTCATGCGGTCGCGCCCTTGGATATTTAACACGGTGCGTTAGGCTATCTGATGTTGGCATGTCATACATAGTCATCAGTTAGTCACTCATACTACAACAAGGTTGGCTATAAGTGTATTTTTGTTACTCCTCTCTATCTCTTTCTTCGTACTCAAGGAAGAAACGGTGCTAGTAAGCGCGTGTATTTATTGCATTTGCCAAGGAGTGACCTCTTCCAATGAAATGGTGTTGCTAAGTTTGCTTCATTTAATTAGCTATAGACTCAAAATTGTCTTTTCACCTAGGTACACGCGCTTAGCACCGTTTCTTCCTTGGGTCACCAAACTAGTCTCTCTCTCTTCTTGATTAACTTGCCACATCATACTTTATGCCTATGTGGCAAGCTTAAGCACCTGTAGGAGCAAGTAAAAGTAAGTACAATAGTGCGCTTTACATGGCATTTTTGCATATGTGGAGGAAATAGAGGCAAGGAAAAAGTGGAGAAGTGGGCTCTCATGCAAGAGCCAGCCTCTACTACATGGTGGAGCATCGGGAGAGGCACCTGTATGGAGGTGGTCAGGAATCTGGGAGACTCACGTCGGTCGTAGAGCCGTAGTTAAAATGATAATGGCAAGTCAAATCACGGGGCCCCACCTGCCAGCAGTAACTCGCTGTCAAATCACACAGCCCTACGTTTGCAGCAGCTACTCCCTCATCTTCTCGCGTCTCTGTCGAACCGACTAGGCGGAACTGCCCCGCCGCCTACCGCGCAGGAAAAGCCCTGCCCTCGACTTTTAAATACAACTACATCCGCTTAAGAATCCAATATACTTTTTGTGACATAATAACTCCTATTTAGTTAGTCAAATGGATGACCTAGAACTACGTGCAGGCCCTATAAACTGAGATGGAGAGGGTAGTTCAGCATGTATCCTTTTAGATCAATATAGTCGGGATTCACCAAGGAGCAAAACCAAGTGGTAGGCTACTCCTGTCATGTTGGTGTAGCAACTCAAGTAGGGTCAGTCCACACACGAAATGGCGACACACTTAACAGGACCCCTTTGGCCGACATGTGGCTCATCCACCGTCTTGTTCCACGTGCGATGCACCAAATTACAGTTCGGAGCAGCGGTTGGAATTGGAGGCACCCCGGTCGTAGCGCCGCAGTAGTAGAAAATGAGCGACGAGGGGTCAAATCACAAAGCCCCACCTTTCCCGCATTAAGCTGGACGGACGAAGCAACCATCATTTCACTCTAGGGTGCAAGAGTATAAAGAAAAGAGAAAACAATGATGCGTGCGGCAGCTACCTAGGGCACCCTAGGGTAGGGGTCTCCACTGCAGATCCTTTTTTTGAAAGCGCCTCCACTACAAATCGGCTTCTCCCTCGTCCTCTTGAAGAAAACCGATGATGAGTGCGGCGGTAGGGTTTGTAGGAGTACTACGGCGTGCGGGGCCACATTGTAGTAAATGGGTTTGAGCCGATGCCTTAAATATGTGTGGGCCGCTTGGTTTTACGGGAACGAGGCAGCATTTTGGGTTCGGGGACCAGTGGAGATATAGTACGTACAAAAAATTGTGGACGTAGGTTCGACCGAAAGGCAATGATGCATGGGCCCTGCATTTTGATATACCCGGGGCCGCGTGAAATTTGCTACTCTACTCAAAAGTACTAGTAAGGTACTCCCTCCGTCCATGAATAAGTGTACTTCTAGCTTTTGTCTTCAGTCAAAGTTTTTAAAACTTTGACCAACTTTATAAGGAAAGTAGCAGCATTTATGACACTAAATTAGTATCACTAGATTCGTTTTGAATTGTAATTTCATAATATATATATTTTATGTCATATATGTTACTACTCTTTTGTATATATTTGGTCAAAATTTTAAAACTTTGACTTAGAACAAAGGCTAGAAGTACACTTATTCGCGGACGGAGGGAGTACACATGTATTAAACGCATGAGATTTCGAAACCAAATTATGAATAAATACACACTATAGCATGTAAAGCTTTGAGTCATATATGCATTATGTAGATGTTCGTTTAGTTCTTATAGTTCATCTCATTCAAAATCAATAAGTTTTATAAAAATGTTAAGATTCATGGGGTTGTGCATTGTACTCCCTCCGTTCCAAAATAGATGACCCAACTTTGCACTAACTTTGAGTTAGTGCAAAGTTGGGTCATCTATTTTGGAACGGAGGGAGTAAATCATAAAGTAAAAAACAAATAATGGCAATTCATTTAGAAAAAAATAATCAATTATGATACAAAAGATTCTAGAACAAAGGAGAAGTGCTTGTGTTTTGAGGTTTGTGCATTATGCTTAAGTTCAACCATGGAGTCTTCTAAATTTTACATGTTGCAGATCTGGTGGAATGTTGATGATATCCAACGGCCAGTAGTGATCGGATTTGCCTATCTCTGCACTGTCGGGTTAGCTTCATCCAACGACCATCTTTCAAAGTTATTGGCACACTATATAGTTCTTGTGCCATAGTTGCATGTTTTGGAAAAAAACTACTAGTGGGTTGTACTATCTATTTAGGAATAGAAGATGTATACATGGAAGTTGTAGGGAAAGAGATGACATGGAGTATCTCAATTCCTATGAGTAGGGATTGGAAAAGAGATGTCATTTGGTTCACATCATAGGAACTTTTCTATTGAATCTAGAGATGACATGTATCTCAATTCCTATGAGGAGGGATTAGAAAAGAGATGTAATTTGGTTCATATCATAGGAACTTCTCTATTGAATATACGCTAATGTTTATTTTTCTTTGAAATTAAGGGAGTATAGGAATCCATTCATATGAACCAAGTGGCTCTAAAGCTATAGAAATGATATCATGTTTATTTCCTTTGAAATGTGGAGTATATGAATATATTCCTATGAACAAATTGGCTCAAAAGGAAAAATCCTATAAAAATCATATCATATAGAGTTCCTATGATATTCCTCGACACTAAAGGATGCTTGAAATTGCTGCCGGTGATACGATGGTCTTTCTTTGTAGACTCCTCACCCAACTTTATAGTTACCTCTCGAAGATGAATGAAATGATATATACATGGTATTCTACATGTGCAATTTGGTACACGAAAACTCGGTAAAAGTTTGCGAGGTTCGAATTTTCAATAAAGCTATATGCACTGCATTTCGGAACGGATGGAGCATACGGCAGTTGCTAACACTCACGTGGAAGATTTGTGTGTAGGAGGAGTGGCTGTTTTGTTAAATGGCATGGCAAAACTGACACTGTCGGATGCCGATCTAACGGTTCTTACGGCGTTCGTCAGGAAAAGGCTTGTGGCGAACGTTTGTCGAATAATGATTTACGGACACATGCATTGCATTGATACATGCCCCCTCTCTCTCACGCACACGCACCCTCACGAGTCATGACTCTCCCGAGTCCTCTCGCAGACTCGCACGTCGCACCCACCGTCTATCTGCAGGTAGACGTCGCGCACATATGTGCTCTTCACACCCTACCCTCAGAACTTCTAAAAAACAAAAGACGGCACGCACATTTTATTTTAGCTCACACGTCACACACTTGTACTATTACTCTTGCGGCGAACGTTCTTTGGACATAGTATATTGTACTCTCACGAAGAGAAGCGGTGCACGCACGAACTAGTTCTCTCACACCCACTCGCGGGTACACGTAGGAGCACATTTTTTTTGAAGCTGGTACAACAAAATCACTCCACTATATATAAAAGTAGGAGCCTTAGCGCTTGCTTTACTAGGGTTCCTCTCGTTCACTCTCTCATGCTCTCCAGATCTAAGCAACACATAGGTGGCCACACTCTCTCTCAGCTCACGGCTGGTCACAAATCCGGCCGGACAACCTCGACCGGGGCAGGGGTGTAGGTGCATCATTCACGCTGTCATCGGCGGCGAGGGAGGAGACCAACGGCTGCCTGCGCGTCCCGATCGGCGGTCGTGTCGTTCTCTCCGAGAGAGCGCCGGCTCGGGAGGGCCTCCGACCCCTTCTTCCTCCCTGCGGTATTGTGGCCAAGATGAGGCCTCCCGACGCCGTCTTTGCGACATGCCGACGACCCTCAGGTATATATTCCTTCGAAACCTGCCTTGCTCTACTGCCCCAGCTCCCTTCGTGTGGATCCTTTTCTACTTCCGTTCGCTGTTCCAAAGCCACCTAGACTTCTACTATTATTAGAAGTAAAGCTATTTCATACAGTCGACTCAAAGCGTTGGTTCAAACAGGGAAGAAAGTGGGAAAGCTGTAGCATGAATCTAGGACTTGGTTCTAAGAGGAAACGGGGGAAAGTAGTAATATCTGTCACTGTTTAAATAACCGTAGTTCTTATTTGCGCAAACAGGGATGTCTGTCTCCATATCGTTTCGGGATGTCTGTCTACGTATCGTTTCTATCCGTGCAATCAAAAGCACACACACCTCAGTTTTAGTACAGCTGCGCAAAATGAGATGGCTATCCCTCATTGCCGTCGTCTAACCTCCCATCTTCAAGGTATCCCTACATTGGTAGTAACTAAGGTAGAATGACCAACGCAATCTAAAAGAAGCTGATTCATACGTTTTACTTCCTGATTGCAGTGCAGGGACGAGCGAAAACAACTGCATCCTAGTCCGGGATGCACTTTCTACCAGTTCATCCATGGACCGAGGACTAGCTGGCACGGTTGCACGGCGGTTTTTTGGACAGGTGCGCGGACAAGAGGCATTGTGGTCTGCTTATTTCTGCAAATAGCGGTGCTTAAATTTAGTGGAATGCACAAGAATTTCACCTGGTCAGTACACTGCATGGTTCAGTTCAGCATTCCAGCTGAGACCACAATTATAATTGGTTATTCTGGAATGAGAGAACCTAACCCTGAATGGTGGCAACAAGAAAAAACCAGAGTGAACTCCAGGAAATTTAAGCCTGCCAGGAGGCCCTTTGCTCAAAGAGAAGCCTTGCTTGTTTTTTCCTGATTTGTAACCTTCTCACAACTTTGTCTTTTGCTGTGAACTAGTATATGTTTGATATGTTCTATGAATCATTGAGATGTATAAAATTGCTGAACTTATGTTTTTCAAGTTTTTTATGAAGACGAGTTTAATGTGAGTGTTCCACATGAGCGCTGGACTAGCGTGTGAACGTTTGGAATTTATTACATTGTGGCCTCAATTAACTGCATGAACCACTGTAACAAGATATATAGTTGCTTATATGTCAGACAGCAGATTGTTGATTGTTAGCTGGTCGACAGCCTAGTGTTGAAGCGAGCTGAGCCAATGTGCCGTGTTTTGCACAACTGCTTACAAGTGGGGTAGCACCAACAGTGTTTACAAGTACTTATGTATACGTCGGTGCACGGTTCTCGAACGAGTGCTTTATTTCATCAAAACACACACTACTCGTATGATAAACCGTGACAACTTACGTCTTACCATGTCATATTCATGAAAAAACTAGTGAGGACGCATCTGTTTCGGCAACAATTACGATGGTTCTCACATGATTCACGGGCACACAAAAGTAGCAGCAGTTCCCATAGACGGATTCAAACAGAGTACTAGCCCCAGAGGGGTCGATAACAGGCAAGGTTCGGATAATTAGACACAATCCAAACTACTATTAAACACTAGCTGGGGCAACTATTTCATGCCTCGATCTAATTTGGGCTGGACACAAGACGGACCTTGCCATGAACATCATCGAGGACGTCCCGCAGCAGCTCAATCCTGTGAACCTTCATGAAGACAACCTTGTGGCCTTGCCACTGATAAACTTGTTTGTGGAGGCATGCCACGTCATCTTCCTGCGTAAGCTTGACAAGCACAGTATTCCTCACAAATGAAGGAGTAGCTTTGAACTTCTTGTGCTTCAGTACACCCTGGACAACACGCCTGACAACAGTGAGGCTGGAATATAACTCTTCATTGGTATAACCGCAAATGGCTTCCAGGATCCAACAGCCTAAGAACTCTGTTTTCCCAGTGTGTATATTTAGGTCGTCCGCCTCATAGCGAGTGACATGTACAACCACACAATCCTTGTCTGCATCAGGGCTCTAATTGAAAATAGAAACAAATTCTGAATTACTTTTCAGTATAAGAAACACAAGTTATTTAAACCACTATGTATACCATGGCATCGAAGCTAATAAAATTTTGCATTATTAATCACCACATACTTCTTTTTCTAAAAAAAATCACCACATACTTAGATGAAAAACCACAATCGAGATCAGCAAAGAAGGAA
>NC_041384.1:681691039-681698678 GCF_002162155.2 Triticum dicoccoides | reverse complement strand
GGGCTGTAACCTCAAACGGGGCGTTGACCATCTCAGTATCTGGGGTCGCCTCGGTGGTTGCCTCCATCTTCTTGGAGCTCTCTGTCTCGTGGGGATCAGCCTCCCGCGTCTGCTCCAATATCGGCAGATCTTTGCCTGGTTCTCCTTGGTCCATCATGAAACTGACGAATACTAGGAGACCACTGAAAGGAAAACACAATCGCAATGACAATGAAACAAAAAAGAGAGTGAGGATCGGTTACTGCTTTGCAAAAGTTCCTTTTTTTCCTCTGAACGAAAATATACCAACATCACGGATCCGCTTACCTTCCTTCGTTCGGAGAGAAGAACAGTGGCAGATGCAAGTGTTGCCTTTCTTGAAGACGGTGAGGGAGAAGGGGATTCAGCGAAGAGTGAAATGATGGTTGCTTCGTCCGTCAAACTTAGACTGCGGGGAGGTGGGGTTTTGTGATACGATGGCTCGTTACTACCGCGCTACGACCAGGGTGACTCTCCGCCTGCATACTGCCTTCTAATTTGGTGGATGGCATTTGGGCCCGCACGCTGCATGGCCCGCATGTCGGTGAACAAAAGTATAACGGCATTCAGTAGAGGGAGAAGTTTCAATGACCTAGGAGGAGCCAGAAGCGGTAGAGTATCTCCACTGTACTAGTAGTAATTGTTTTTCTGGGTAGCTGTAGAGTGTCTCCACTGTACTAGTAATTGTTTCTCGGGTCCCAAGACAAAACAGCCCATCCACACTAGTAAATAGTAAAATCAATTCAAAAGCCCATATATTTACTGAATGAGATGCGCTACCCACACCCAGCACCCCCCCCCAAAAAAAACTGGGTGCTCTTCTTCCTCCTCGCTCCTACAGAAAACCCCAGCTCCCCTTCTTCCTCACTCCTACAGAAAACCCCCAGCTTCCCTTCTTCTTCGCTCCCACTACAACTAGGCTCATCATTCGTTACTCTGCTCAAATCCATGAGCGTGACGCGACGCCCTCGAGGAAAATGGAGTCGGCTGACCCCAGCGCCAAGAAGATGAGGCTCCCGCCAGCGGCGACGCCTATTGTAGATCCCGCACCCGGCAGCGTGGGGAGAAGCGGCGACCCCGCCTCCACCGGATCCCAGAAACCCGTAGAATCTCGGGTGGACCGCATCAGCGATCTCCCGGACGCCATCCTTGGGGAGATCATCTCGCTTCTCCCCACCAAGGATTGCTGCCGCACCCAAATCCTCTCAATTCGGTGGCGCCCTCTATGGCGCGCCATTCCCCTTAATCTCGACTGTCGTCAGCTATCTCTCTTCAATGATTTTGAAATTCCCAGAGCCATCATCTCCTCCCACCAGGGCTTCGTTCAAAGTCTCTGCATCTCGTCATGCTACCTGAGCAAGCATACCATGCCCTGCACAGTGGATGCCTGGCTAGAATCCCCTGAATTCACAGAACTACAGTTGCTTGAGTTCTAATATTCCCCTGGAAATCACATACCACATACCAAACGCCATGAACTTGTGCCCTCAGCACCGATGTCCATCTCGGGGTTTTCGTCCTCTCTCCACACCGCCACCTTTGCGCAGTGCTACCTACCAGACAATCTGGTACTAAACCTTCGACTCCCATTTCTCAAGAAACTTTCACCTGTGCGGGTTCGTATATCGGAGGCCTCATTGCACAGCATCATCCACTCTAGTTGCCCTATGCTGGAGTGCTTGGTGCTTGTTTTCACAGTTAGAATTGGTTGTCTCCAAATAAAGTCTCCTAACCTTGTAAGAATTGGAATTTCTTTTGACGGAAGGCAGCTCATCATCCAAGATGCCCCTTCACTTCAAAGGTTGATCCTTGATTCTAGTTATTCAATGTTGCAAATAACCGTCCTCTCTGCGCCTAAACTGGAGACCTTGGGTGTAATACATGATCTCTGTGCTCATTTCAATATGGTGTTTGGCTCCACAGTTCTTCAGGTACTTTATATTATCATCTACACTTGTAACCATAAGCTGCATTTTAAATTTCTGCGCATAATTTGTATATCATCTTGGAGTACACATTTTGTACTAATATTATGTTCTATGCTCAATGAAGAGTTTCTCCATGGATGGCCTATCAATGGTGCTGGATTCTATCAAGATCTTATATATCCAAATGAATAGTTTTGATCTGAACAAGATTATTGGCTTGCTGCAATGCTTTCCATGTCTGGAGAAGTTGTATATAAAGGTGATAATTTCACGCACATTGGAAGCCTGCATATAGTGTACTAGAATTAACCGTTCAGCTGTTGCTCTTTCGACACTCTTCTTTTAGACCTTAACTGTTTTCAATCTTCATGTCTATTTAGGCAACAGGACGGGGTAAGAAAGTTATAACCAATCGGTGGATTCGTAAGCATCGGGATTTTCTCACTTCTCATGAGATTCGATTGAAGACAATAACGCTAGAACGATATGTAGCCAACCGTGCAAACACAAGATTTGTCACATTCTTCCTACTGAATGCGAGGTTACTATTGTCCATCAGGCTTAAGTTTATCAGCAGCATGGTTTTGACGATGGGTATGTCGAAGACCAAAAAAAGGAGTTTCAGGTGGGAAAAGAGCTTCTGAACGTGTCGGGCTTCTATTTACAACATATTGTGGTCACAATCCAGTAAATTTTATGACCCGGGATGTTCATTTTATGGACCTGACCGATCCATTTGGCTGTGACTGCCGAAAACAGTGCTTGGAGTTAGATGTTGTTGCCCTTTCCAATCTAGTTTTTTTGTAAACCTGATGAACAATTAACCCTCGTGCTTTTGTACAATTTGTAAGCTGGAGTTAGATGTTCCTGCCCTTTTTAACTCGGCTGTGACTGTCATATTTTCTTTGAAACAAGGCAAATGGCTTGCCATTTGTTTAATTTAGAGTGAAATATTGTAACAAATCCAAACCAAGGAAAATAACATCACTCTCGCCGGCTGCTTGAGCTCACTGTGCATTACAGAAGCCAAGTGATTAGCCCCCACCAGCACCCATAAACTTATTTCGAATTAGCACATCAAATGGGCTCTAAATTTTCATAGGAGAGGCTGGACATCTGGGGCTCACGTCATTGTCAACATAGTCAATAAACGAGAGAATTACACTACGAGCGGCTGACACCAGGGACCCAACAAGTCGCGCAGTTTTTTTTTAGGAACAAGCAATTGTTATTTATACTAGTTTTAGCGACGGATCAGGGTAACAACGGGGCTGTGCGGGGGCTGTGGCCAATCTAGCCAGGGTTTTATTTATGTTTACCACATCATGAGCCCAGTTGTGTTTTTTTCGTGCTAAAAATGGCTAGCCCAGTTCTATTTTTTTAAAGAAATACCCAAACAAGGCCTACTTGCTTTATCGGCCCTGCTGGGCTGCAAATCTTTCAAGACGAGGAGAGTTTCATTCGGTTTGCCTAGAAATGGGCTGTACATTTTTTAAACACATCAAACCGGGAATTAGTTTCAATTTTTTTCATTACAAGATCTTAAATTCCATTGATTTTTATGCGTGGACAATTATTTGGATTTTATATTTATATAAATTATTTTTCAAAATAGTTTGAATGTGAATCGATATTTCTGGATTAAAAATAGTTAACCGCACCAAAATATGCAAAATTTCGTATACTTTTTAACCGTGGCCACAATATGGGGTGTGATGCTAACAAAAAGAAGATGGGCTCCAAAAAAAATTCTTAAGAATTAGCAAATGGGTTGTACATTATTAGAAATAATGGCAGATGGGATGTATGCTGTTTTCCACAGATTTGAGGCTGACTTGTGCGCCTACTACAGGTTGACGCGTATGCTTTCATAAAAAAAGTTTGACGCACACGCAACGCCCTGTCAACTTAGTCAACACACGAGAGCACTGACTGTTGGATGTCCATCCAACGGCTGTCGTGCTTCTTCAATCTCTGCTCTTCATGCTCAAGCCGCTCAAACAAGCGCCGGCGGGACTGCCTGCTCCCTCCTCTGCGCGGCCGGCTGTGCTGCCGCGCAGGCCTCACCGCCCGACCGTACTCCCATCGCTGGCCTAGCCATCCCTCTACTCACCCACACCTGCTATTATTCTCCGGCGATGGCAGACGAACCAGTAAATCCTCGTACAGTCGTACTCCCCTCCGCGTGGGAAACAACTGCCGAGTATTCCCTGGCTCCGTGTCGTTCCCTTCCTAGGCCTCGCCGTCGTCCACCGCCCTGGTGCTCTCGGCGCGGCCTGGTCAACGTGGTCAATGAACGACATCCATCGGAAGTGGACTGTACGTGAAGAGGCTGACAGCTGGGTCCACGACCGCACGCAAGGAAATGCCTCCTTATTACACGCAAAATAATGATTCCTCCACCTGACAGCTAGGACCCATAGGAAGGGCCACTGTATTTCGTGAAAAAAATGTTCCCGCCGCTGACAGGTCGGACCCACCAGCTATATCTTCGCACGCAAGGAAGTGCCTCCTTATTACGTCCAAAAAAATGAATACCCCCTGCTAGCTGGGACCCACCATATTGTTGGGTTGACTTGTGGGCCTACTAAGTTGACAGGGACGGAGAGCTTTGTCAACTTAGTCAATACTCCAGTGACCGTATGATGTTCATCCAACGGCCATAGTGCTTCTTCAACCTCTGGTCTTCTTGCTCCAGCCGCCCAAAGCAGCGCCGGTCGTGCCGCCTGCTCCTGCCTCCCGTGGCCGGCTATGCTACCGCGGAGGCCTCACCGTGCCCATACTACTCCCACCACTGGCCAGGCCATCCCTCCACTCACTCACATGCCCTGTTATTTTGTGGCGACGATAGCCTCACACCGCAGCCGAACCAGTGAACGCTCGTACTCCTCTCCGCGTGGGCATCCACTGTCGCGTCTTGCACGACTCCGCGTCGTCCCCTTCTTAGGCCTCGCCATCGTCCACCGCCGTGGTGCTCTCGGCGCGGCGTGGTCAATGTGGTTAACGACCGGCTTCCATCGGAAGAGTACTGTACGTGGAGAGGCTGACAGCCGGGTCCACGGCAGCCGCAAGGAAGTGCCTCCTTATTACGCGGAAAATAATTATTCCTCCACCTGACAGCGAGGACCCACCAGACGGTCCACCATTATTTTGCGAAAAAATCACTTCCCCTTGACTGCTGGGACCCATCGGACGGGCCACCGTATTTCGTGAAAAAAATGTTCCCCCCGTTGTCAGCTCGGACCCACCGGAAGTGCCTCCTTATTACGCACAAAAAAATGAATACTCCCCTGGCTAGCTGGGACCCACCTTGTTGGGAGGCTGACTTGTGGGCCTACTAAGTTGACGGGGATGAAGGGTTTGTCAACTTAGTCAATATGAACGATTCTAGCTCCAGTGACCGTATGATGTCCATCCAACGGCCGTAGTGCTTCTTCAACCTCTGGTCTTCTTGCTCCAGCCGCCCAAAGCAGCGCCGGTCGTGCCGCATGCTCCTGCCTCCCATGGCCGGCTGTGCTGCCGCAGAGGCCTCACTGCCCCCTACTATTCCCACCGCCGGCCAGGCCCTGCGACGACGGCAGCCTCACACCGCAGCCGAACCAGTAAACTCTCATAGTCCTCTCCGCGCGGGCTTCCACTGCCGCGTCGTCCCCTTCCTAGGCCTCGCCGTCGTCCACCGTCGTGGTGCTCTACGCGCGACGTGGTCAAGAAACGACTTCCATCGGAAGAGTACTGTACGTGGAGAGGCTGACAGCTGGGTCCACGGCCACAACCCAGTTTTTTTGTGATTTGCCAAGTAAGTCACTTTGTCAGGCCTGTTGGGCTGCAAATCTTTCAAGACGAGGAGAGCTTTCATTCGGCTGGCCGAGAAAATGGCCCATCAGTAATGAGAAATGGGTTGTACATTTTTAAAACACATCAAATCGGCAATTAGTTTCAAATATCTTTTTTTGCATTTCAAGATTTTAAATGACATTAATTTTTATGCGTGGAGAATTTGTTGGATTTTATATTGATATACATTTATTTTTAAAATCAGTTTGAATGTGAGTCGAAATTTCGGGATTAAAAACAGTTCGGACCGCACCAAAATATGCAAAATTTCGTATAACTTTTTAACCGTTGCCACAATATGGGCTGTAATGCTAACAAAAAAATATGGGCTCCAAAGAAAACCTTAAGAATTAGCAAATGGGCTGTAAATTATTAGAAATAATGGCAGATGGGCTATATGCTGTTTTCCACAGATTTGAGGCTTTTCTAAAAAAAAGGTTGACGCACAAGCACTGACTGTTGGATGTCCATCCAACGGCCGTCGTGCTTCTTCAATCTCTGCTCTTTCTGCTCCAGCCGCTCAAGCAAGCGCCGGCGGGACTGCCTGCTCCCTCCTCCGAGCAGCCGGCTGTGCTGCCGCACATGCCTCACCGCCCGACCGTACTCCCATCGCTGGCCTAGCCATCCCTCTACTCACCCACACCTGCTGTTATTCTTCGGCCACGGCAGACGAACCAGTAAAACCCTCGTACAGTCATACTCCCCTCCGCGTGGGAAACAACTGTCGAGTCTTCCCTGCCTCCGTGTCGTCCCCTTCCTAGGCCTCGCCGTCGTCCACCGCCCTGGTGCTCTCGACACGGCGTGGTCAACATGGTCAAGGAACGACTGCCATCGGATATGGACTGTTCGTGGAGAGGCTGACAGCTAGGTCCACGGCGGCAGCAAGGAAGTGCCTCCTTATTACGCGGAAAATAATGATTCCTCCACCTGACAGCAGGGACCCACCGGACGAGCCACCGTATTTCGTGAAAAAAACGTTTCCCCCCTAACGCTGGGACCCACCAGCTACACCTTCGCACGCAAGGAAGTGCGTCCGGGCAAAAAAACGATTCGCCCCCCTGACTGCTGGGACCCACCAGCTACATCTTCGCATGCAAGGAAGTGCGTCCGGGCAAAAAAACAAAATGATTCGCCCCCCTGACTGCTGGGACCCACCAGCCCCCCGACTGCTGGGACCCACCAGCCCCCCGACTGCTGGGACCCACCAGCTACATCTTCGCACGCAAGGAAGTGCGTCTGGGCAAAAAAAACGATTCGCCCCTTGACTGTTGGGACCCACCAGCTACATCTTCGCAGGCAAGGAACTGCCTGACAGTCGGGACCCACCTGGTCGAAGCGTACGTAGCGTTGACATTCTGGTCGCGAACATGTACGTACATACTGGTCGATGTAGAGGCGCGCACGTGTCGTAGTAGAGGCGCACACGGGTCGTAGTAGAGGCGCGCACGTAGCATGTACACGTACGTACAGCGGCCAGGGTGCAAGAAAGAAAATACGGCCATGTATGTGTACATACGAGCGGGGTCTCGAACGCCTACTCGCGCATACGTACGGCGAGGGCTCGTGTACATGGCTGGGTCGGAACGGAGAAACAACGTCGTCGTCTTGTTCATGGGTTGAAACAGAATGCGTGGTCGTGTCCATCGGGAGGGCTTGGACGGAAGTGGCGATGGAAACGAGGCCTGGCGTACCGCACAACGGAGGAAATGGACCTCCTACGGTCGAAACGGGGGTCCTGTTGATCGGGAGGGGTGTAGCGTACCGCAAAATGGAGGAAACGGACCTCCTACGGTCGAAACGGGGGTCCTGTTGATCAGGAGGGGTGTGGCGTACCGCAAAACGGAGGAAACGGACCTCCT
>NC_041384.1:681690427-681690949 GCF_002162155.2 Triticum dicoccoides | reverse complement strand
ACGGGGGTCCTGTTGATCAGGAGGGGTGTGGCGTACCGCAAAACAGAGGAAACGGACTTGTGTTGGAGCTCTACGGTCGAAACGGGGGTCCTGTTGATCGGGAGGGGTGTGGCGTACCGCAAAACAGAGGAAACGGACTTGTGTTGGAGCGCTACGGTCCAAACGGGGGTCCTGTTCATCGGGAGGGGTGTGGCGTACCGCAAAATGGGACTCCACGGGATACTGTTCATCTCCACCGTCGACCCCCTCCAGCCTCCATGAGCTACTGTTCATCCACCGTCGACCTCCTCCAGCCTCCACGGGCTCCTGTTCATCCAGCCTCCACCGCGCGCTACTCCACCGGCTACTGTTCAACCACCCCTCCACCGTCTACTATTTATCCAGCCCTCCACACCATGGGGTCCTGTTCAACCACCCCTCCACGGGCATCCTCCACCGTCTACTGTTTATCCTGCCCTCCACACCATGGGGTCCTGTTCATCCACCCCTCCACGGGCACCCCTCCACCGTCTACTGTTCATC
>NC_041384.1:681629476-681689873 GCF_002162155.2 Triticum dicoccoides | reverse complement strand
GATCGGCTTCAGTTAGCAGTAGTAGCCAAGGAATCACTCGATCGGGTTTAGTTAACAGCCATCGATCAATCGCTCGGGTTCAGTAACGCGTAGCCTGCAGTGCAATCGCTCGGGTTCAGTTAGAGCCCAACGCCTCGCTCGGGTTCAGTTAGAGCCAACGCCTCGCACACACGCGCGTACGTGTATGAGAGAAACGCGCATCGCTCGGCGCCCGACCTCCCACCGTAACCGGGAACTCCCCGAAATTTTCCTCCCACTCGCTTCTACCATGGTTTTTTCCGTCATGGACGGCCCAAAGAATGTCATGCAGCTGTGTCTCCGGCCCGCATAAGACGAAAAGCCCATTTTCTGTCATGATTTTTTGTCATAGAAGTAGGAACCCACCACATCTATGATGATACCGGATTTTATCACAATTATCATCATAGAAGTGTCATATGTATGACAGAAAAATTATTCGTTCGGCCCAAAATGTCACGGATGTGTCTTTTTTTTGTAGTGTCTCCAACTGGTGCTTTTTAATAAGAGGGTGATGACTCAACATAAAAGTAAATAGATAAGTCCTCCGCAGAGGGAGGCAGGAATTTGTAGAGGCGTTAGAGCTCGATTTTGAAATAGGGATGAATAATATTTCGAACTATATATTTTCATTATCAACATAACAACCGAGAGATCTCGAGATTATCACCATCAAGTTGAGTATCATATTTATTGTGATGCATACCATTGAGAGAAACAATCTTCGTTTGCAACATTTGTCATGCGCATGAATGCCTCATCATCAAGACTACAAATGCACGTACACACAATCTCGCATTTTTATTCATATGGGACATGAGAAAAAGAACAGATAAAAAGGAAATTTTTTACCTTTGCGACATTTTCGTCGAGCATGTTGGAGGCGGTGGTCGCAGGCAGGTTTTCCTCCACGGCGACATGGCTTGCGATGGTGGTAGGGACGACGTGCCATCTCCGGGGGTAGTTGCCGCGGCCTGCGGCGGCATCGAAGTGGCCGAAGCAGTCGCGACCGCCTTGTTCTTTTTCACCGCCACGGTGGGGTTGCGCGCCGCCACCACGGGATTTGGCCGTGGGCCGCTTCTTCTTCTGCGCAAGCATGCTCCTACGACGGGCTGTGATGGAGTAAATCGGGTGCGACGGGCTGTGATGGAGTAAATCGGGTGCGACGGGATAGGGGCATCATGGATGCAGAAGCAGCAACGGGGAAGTTTGTAGCGCTGTCGACGACAATGGCGAGGTGCGTCAGACCAGCGGTTGGGTTGGTGGAGTTCACCATGGGGCCTGGCGGTGGCCGACGTGCGGGGGGTGGAGGAAGGGAGGGCGGGCGGCGGGAACTTTCGCTTTTTGGCGGTTGATCGTTTTACATCTGCAGATCCCAAGTAATGTATTTGCATCACTTGGTGATGCATTTCAGTCGGATGTAAAATTTGAGTATTTTTTTTCATCTACATCACTTGTTGGAGACACGTTTTGAGCCTAAGTGATGCATATTTCGGTTATTTTTACATCTACACCATCTATTGGAGATGCTCTAACTAACTCCGCGCATTCGGTTTACTTGACTCGGTTTATAGAAATTTTTGGTTTGTACGGTATTAATATTTTGATAAATATGATATGAAATTTAAATATGGTCCGGTTTCGGTATATACCAAATTATTTTTGTATGGTTTCGGTATGTATCATAAAAACCAAAGTTGACGCGAATTTGAAAATGACACATAATATTTACAAATTTATGACTTAAAAGACATATTTCTTAATTCAAATAGTATAAACTATATACAAGTATATATGCCAGCATGGATTAGATGGTTATGGACGTGGTTAGCAATCTTTTGAAGAGCAATATGACAACGTTACAAAAAATGGGATTACTAAACCTCATTTGACCAAGACTTAACCAAGTCTTTGTCAATGTTATGTTCATGAGATCTTACGTTAAGATCCGTGTGATTTTTTTAGTTTTTTTTTCTTACATGTTATGTCACTCCGAGTCGACTGGAACCTATCCATATCCTAAAAAAAGATGTGCTTAATAAGGAATCTGGCTCTTGTACCAAAAAATGACTACTTGTATGGTTGTCCATCTCAAGAAATATAAATATTTTTTTACTACGATTTATTCGGTTAACCGCTCGTTTTTAGTTATCCACCATAAAAACCAAAATTAGAACGACATGGAAAGTTCATACCATACCAAAACTGCTAGCTATAAAAACCGTAAATTTGGTTTGGTTCGGTTTATTTTGATATGGTATTTCGGTTAAGTTTATTTGCGACATGGTATTTCGGTTTGGTTTTAGAATGCACAGAGTGAGGTCTAACGATGCTGCCTCGACCTGTTCGTGTATAATGCAGCATCAATCTTGTTTCCCTTACAACGATTTTCCCGTGAGTTTTCAGCTGGTAAAATAAATAAGGCAGCTAAAAGTAAAATGAAACATACTCCTACTTTACTGACTGCCACCGGGACCCATAACCAACCACTTTCTTTTGGAGGTAATAACCAACCACTGGTGTGGAGCGAGACGGGACGAAGGCCCAATTGTGTCTCGAGCAAAGAAGGCCCCGCTGCAGGATGTGTGCGGCCCATGCGAGGGGATCAGTCGTTGCCTACACATGGAGTCGTTGTCTCAAAAAAAAAAAATGGAGCCGGTTCAACCCCCGTTGCTGCGACTTGTTTAGTCCCACACCGCTTGGCGAGGGGGAGGCGGGGCGCTGCGAGGCGGGTGGCCAGCTGTTTGAAGCATGCCTTAACCTTTTTGGTTATTATTAAGATTGGTTATTAAGATAAGAATCAAGAGCAGTATTTTTTTTTAGCATCAGTACAGACACAAGCGCTCATATACACACGCATACACTCATCCCTAGAACACACACATGCACACCCTACCCCTATGAGCACCTCCGAGAGACTGAGCCGGCATATCATCTTGAGATTTACGAAGTCACCGTAGGCGCCTCGTCGTCGACGGGAACGTCTCCTCCCACTGAAAGCGCATCGCCGGAAATCCTAAAATAAATCCAGAAATAATGCGAGCACCAGGATTTGAAAGCTGATGGGTTGGGGATACCACTGTCCACCTAACCAACTCAACCACAGGTTGATTCGCATCAAGAGCAGTATCTGCTCTGTAGTCTATTGGTGAGACTTCCATACTGACGCACTTATCTGCCGAGAATGAGGTGAAACATAAATTCTTGGCAAATAGTGTCCTCAGTATGAGATTCTGATCAGTATCTTTGTGCAAACTTTGCCGGTCATAACGAGAGCGGCGTTTCGGTGCCCGGGTGCAGATGCACCCGGTCAAAAAAAATTCATAAAATTTTTAGAAAAATTCAAAAAATTCCATAAAAAAATGAGGGTGGTAGACAATTTGATACGTGAGGTACGTTTCAATTTTCAAAACATTTGGATTTATGTGCAGCTCTCAGCAAAAAAGATTACTGAGAGCTGCACAGAAGTCCAAATGTTTTGAAAATTAAAGCGTACCTCACGCATCAAATTGTCTACCACCCTAATTTTTTTTGGATTTTTTTGAATTTTTCTAGTATTTATTTTAATTTTTTTCGTGAGCGCAGGTGCAGATGAGCTCGGGCTCAGATTTGAATTTTCGAGTCATAACGTGGTATTTCCTCTACTAATATTTTTACAGAGGGTGCATGTGGGAGTCACCCAAATTATTTTGGAGCTATTTTCAGACAGGCGTTTAGACGTGGGTTAATTTGTTTTTCAGTATGTGACCTTGTTAAACCACATGCAAAAATTCATTGCAGATCGATTAAGTAAGCGATGTACTAATTTCTGGTTTAAATAATAACCGGACTTGAAAATGCTGTAAGCTAAATTTGGCAAACTTAAAACACATAAGAGCTATAGATAAAAACAAATTGACATGGTAACTAAAGGGGGTTGGTACCGCGATAACATCAGAGTACCAAACTCACCTCTTCAGGACTGAAATTCAACTTATACCGCCGTCAGTTTCTCATTGGTCTTGTTCACCCAACCCAGATACTTAGTGGCTATTTCTTGCTGGAGGTGTTTTCTGCAGAGTTTTGGTACGGTTCTTCTCTCGTGCTTTCTTGTTGTTTTCACGTGGATTGGTTGTAACATTGTTGTTCTATGAATATATGCGTGGTTATCCTAAAAAAAAACCAGATACAATAAGTTCGTGAACTTTCCAGTCCCTCAAATCAGGTACATCACTCCTATTGGCTATTGTGAAGGTACTCAACTCTCTGCAAAAGCGCATCACACTACAAGTGGGAATGGTTAATCTATAGGCATCACAACATATCACTAATCAATACGGACATCAGTAGTGCTAAGGAAATACCATAAAATCCTTGTTTTATTCCCTTTTATATATGATATGATATGCATACAAGATACAGATAACAAGAGCACTTGTTTTCCAAATTCATAAAAAAAAAGGGCAACCTGGTGCATGTAGCTCCCGCTTGCGCAGGGTCCGACCACTTTGGGTCTATAGTACGCAGCCTTTCCCTACATTTCTATAAGAGGCTTTTTCCAGGACTTGAACCCATGACCTCATGGTCACAAGGCAGCAGCTTTACCACTGCGCCAAGGCTCCCCTTTTGTTTTCCAAATTCATAGATTGTACTATTTCTTGTCTACATTCTACCATCTCACTTTCATTCTCAGGTGGCTAGGGTTCACATATAAATTTTCGCCCATGATGAAGATCATCAGAGCTTAGAGAAAACAGGCTTCCGCTTCTCCATGAAAGCTTTGATGGCCTCCATCAGGTCATTAGATCTCAGCATTCCAGAGTTCCAAGTCGCTACATGCTCCAGGCCCTGCTCTACTGTGATATCTCTGCTTCTCAGTAGAACTGCCTTCGTTCCCATCACTGCGTTTGCCGACTTCTCTGATATTTCTGAAACAATGAAAAAAAAAATGTCTCTTGGTCCATCATAGGTCGCAGCTTGTTGAGTTACATAGTTGATGGAGAAAAAGTGGTAGGCATAGTTAACAAGAAACTGGTTTGCACAGGGACGTCTTGTGCATGAATCTGAATTATGGTAACACCCTATGAACATGGAACAGTCAGACCTACATATGTGCATCTACTTACAACTTGGATGAACAAATCCAACTTGCTTCTGGCTCGATAGAGGGGCGACACTAGTGAATTGTGAACCCTTTTAAACCATTATACAATGCTTCATTTGATTGATTCAAGTGCATCTGACTTCAAACTAACAACACTAACTATATGACCCAAACTTTCCAGTACACTTCTCATGATGTTGGGAAATGGAGCACAGCGCCTCTGCAGCCAATCAAGAGAGTGGTGGATTTTGCTGCTTAATGTAGTAAGAGAAACATTTAACCCTGCACTTATAGGACACCAAGCACACTATAGCAAATGCACAAAAACCAGGAAATGAGAATATAGATGGATCTTTAGGAAAGCTGGGTGAGTTGGAATTCTAGAAAGCCTGTGAAAAGTTTAAGCTGAACTAGAGATACTATGCTAAAATAACAGAAGGCCACCAACCAATTGTATTTAAAGACACAATTCATGCGTGCTGTTAATGTTACTAACATGAAGTTTAACCTCAATTTTTCCAGAATCAACAGGTTCTGACTAACATAAAATCAAATATTATCCAGCCAAATGGATCTACCGATTCCAGTTAGATCAACTGCAATCAGAGTATAAATAAGTTTATCAACAACATATACACAGATACCCAAGAGAGACACCCTTGTTCATTTTGTTGCCGACATGACCTACATAATGATGTCATGACATCTCAAGTTCTCAACTCCAAACAAGGACTGTTTTGTAGGTTGTGAAATTCCAGGTGACATCCTTTATTAGTTTGAACTTGGAATTGCACAATTCATGTTAAACATTTTGGCAGAGTACAGAGGCAAAGAAAGAACAGCAGAGAGAAATTATACCTTTGGCGATCTTCGCAACACCAGCATCCAGCTCCTGCTTGGAATCGAACACCCTGCTGACCAGCCCCATCTCCTTGGCCTCCGCGGCGGTGATCCTGCGGCCCGTGAGGGCTAGGTCTGCGGCGTTCCCGTAGCCGACGATCCGCGGCAGGCGCTGGAGCGCGCCGAGGTCGGCAACGATGGCCATGTCCACCTCCTTGAGCACGAACGTGGCGTCCTTTGAGCAGTAGCGTATGTCGCAGGCGGCGACGAGGTCGACGCCGCCGCCGACGCAGGCGCCGTGCACGGCCGCGATGACGGGCTTCCGGCACAGCTCGACGGCGGTGAGCGCGGCCTGCATGCCGAGGATGGCGCGGCGGAGCCCCTCGGCCGCGGCCGCGGGGTCGGCGCCCCGGCTGAAGGGCGCGGTGAGCGGGTTCCCGGGCCCGCCGAGCTCGATGCCCGCGCAGAAGTGGGGGCCCGCGGCGGAGAGCACGACGGCGCGCGCGGCGGGGACGCGGTCGAGCAGCGCCATGGCGCGCGGGATCTCCGCGAAGGAGTCCGGGCTGAGCGCGTTGCGCTGCGCGGGGCGGCTGAGGCGCACCTCGTAGACCGCGGCCGCCGGGTCCGGCCGCGTCACGGCCAGGGCCTTGAAGCCCCGCCGCAGCTCCGCCTCCGCGTCCGACGCGCCGCCGCTGGCCATCTGAGCTCCTCCGCCGTGTGCGTGGCGTGTGCCGTGTGGGGATTAAACTCTAGCCGCCTGGGCTGCTCTGCTGACTCCGCTGCAGCTAATATGAAGGAAGGAAGCCATCATCATAGTGGTAAATACCGAAGCTAATCCTCTCTTGTTTTTCTTGTGCGGACGCAACGAGATTGCTAGATAAGATAAGCAGCTCGGAAATCATCAGAAAAAATTAACCTGTCGAAAGCTCCTAACGATGCTGCCTCGGCCCGGCCGCAGTACAATCCAGCCTCAGTCTTGTTCTTTTCACAGCGATTTTCCATGAGTTTTCATCAGCTGGTAAAAGTAAAAATGAAGCATACTTTACTGACTGCCACCGGGACCCATGACCCACTGGTGTCTTTTTTTTTCTTTAGAAAACCATGACCCACCGGTGCCGAGCGAGACGGGACGAAGGCCCACCTGTGCGTCTCAAGGAAAGAAAGGCCCGCTTCAGGATCTTTACGGCCCATGCGAGGGGATTGGCGAGCCACGGAGGCAGTTCACCCCGGTCGCTGCGACTCGTTTAGTCCCACATTGCTTGGCGAGGGAGGCGGGGCGCTGCGAGGCTATAAAGAGCAGGGGTGGCCGGCGGGTTGAAGCATATCTTTCTCGGCCTTTTGACTAAGATCAAGTGTAGTATTTGTTCTTATCAGTTTAATATCTGATACGTGGACCATGTGTCCACAATGATATTAAATTTATTTTTTATGAAAAAGGGTCCATCATAATGGCTTGCCATTGGGACAAGCCATTGGGACCCTTGGTTGCCCAGTGCGTTGCATTATTGCCTGGGCAGGTGCACCCCAACCAAATTAATTAAAATTTATGTAATGCAGCTTTAATTCAGTGTTGATTGAAGCTGCTGACATGCGGGCGCGGCTTGCTCTCCCTCAGCGCCGTGTTGATCTGCTCGTGCGCGTCTTCCAGGTTTGCTCACCACAGCCTGAGTCGAGAAACAGGCAGTGTGGAGTAGCTGCTGAGCTTGCTAGCGGCGCGTTGTCTCGCGTGCAGCCTATGTCCAGGTCGTTGCTAGTACACGGTCGGCCCGTTGTTGGGTTTCACAAGTCTGTACTCCTTTTCTTTTTGACACAAGTCTGTTTTCCTGAAGGTTGTTCCTAATGCGACGTCGTCTGCGTTTTTCCATATCTTTTCACATGTATGTGCCATCACTCAGTTCTAGTTGTTATTTTTTTCAAACTCCCATTTGACTTCTAGTGCTCATTTTTTTGTTTGTTTTTGTTTTATTTTCCTGTTTCATTATTGTTTTAAATTATGTAGTATTTTAAATTCATCATTTTTGTTTTTATATATATTTTCAATTTTCACCCTTTTCATTTTTTATTCTTCATTTATTCATTTAAAATTCATGAAATTGTTTTCACTTTGTCACATGTTCGCCTTAAATGTCGTGCAAATCTTGATTACGGTTTACTTTATCACGCGTGTTTTGTGTCGCATAGTGTGTTTGGTGTCTACTTGTCGACTTGCTCGCATGTGCGTCTTTTGTTGGGCGTTTCCACGGCGCGGTCTTGGATCCCATTTCGATCATGTTCGCACAAACTCGATCATGCATGTCCGTGTCAGCTTGTTCTTTTTTGTGGCACGTCCTCTTGTCCTGTTTGTTTTGTGTTGTCGCATTTATTTTCACATGCCCCTATGTATGTCGTCGTTTGGGGGGCTTAACTATGAAGCTTATCCCCCATATTCTCACTGACCGACCTTTGACTCCTATTATTTTGCCTGTATTTTATTTTTCATCCCAGTTATAGGTCCATCATTGACATGCAACTGGTCTGTAGTTTGTTTCATCCTAGTTACAAGTCAATCATTGACTCGCAACTGGGCTCATAGTTTCGTAGTTGTCCCAGGTGCAAGTATGCCCTCAACTCGCAGCTGGAGTATGTATTTTTGTTTTTTATCCCAGTTTCAGGTCAATCATTGGCACGCAACTCGACATGTAGTTTGTTTCATCCTAATTACAAGTTGACCCTTAACTTGCAACTAGTCTCGTAGTTTTGTAGTTGTCCCGATTCCAAGTCCACCCATGACTCGCAACTGGGCTCATAGGTCTTCGAATTGCAAGTGCACCCTCGACTCGCAACCAGAGCATGTGTTTTTATTTTTTATCCCAGTTGCAGGTCCATCATCGATGCGCAACTGGGCGTGTATGTTGTCTCGTCCTAGTTGCAAGTTGACCCTTGACTTGCAACTAGGCTCGTAGTTTCGTAGTTGTCTTAGGTGCAAGTCCATCCTTGACTTGCAACTGTGCTCATTGTTGTCCGAGTTGCAAGCCCACCCCGACTCGCATCCGGAGTATGTGTTTTTTGTTTTTCGTCCAAGTTGCAGGTCCATTGTTGACATGCAACTTGGCATGTAATTTGTCTCATCCTAGTTGCAAGTTGATCAATCATTTGCAACTGGGTTCGTAGTTTCATAGTTGTCCCAGGTGCAAGTCCATTCTTGACTCGCAACTAGGCTCATAGTTGTCCGAGTTGCAAACCCACCCTCGACTCGCAACCGAAGAATGTGTTTTTGTTTTTCATTCTAGTTGTAGGTCCATCATTAGCACGCAAGTGAGCATGTAGTTTATTTCATCCTAGTCGCAAGTCGACCCTTAACTCGCAACTGGACTGTAGTTTCATAATTTTCCCGGTTGCAAGTCCACCCTTGACTCGCAACTGGACTCATAGTTGTCCGAGTTGCAAGCACACCCTCGACTTACAACCAGAGCATGTGTTTTTTATTTTTCATCCTAGTTGCAGGTCCATCATTGACACACAACTGGGCGTGTATGTTGTCTCATCCTAGTTGCAAGTCGACACTTGACTTGCTACTGGGCTCGTAGTTTTGTAGTTGTCCCAGGTACAAGTCCACCTTTGACTCGCAACTGGACTCATAATTGTCCGAGTTGCAAGCCCACCCTCGACTCGCAACCGAAGAATGTGTTTTTTTTTTCATCCCAGTTGCAGGTCCATCATTGACATGCAACTGGGCATGTAGTTGTTGGAAATATGCCCTAGAGGCAATAATAAAATGGTTATTATTATATTTCTTTGTTCATGATAATTGTCTATTGTTCATGCTATAATTGTGTTATCCGGAAATCGTAATACATGTGTGAATACATAGACCACAACACGTCCCTAGTGAGCCTCTAGTTGACTAGCTCGTTGATCAAAAGATAGTCATGGTTTCCTGACTATGGACATTGGATGTCATTGATAACGGGATCACATCATTAGGAGAATGATGTGATGGACAAGACCCAATCCTAAGCATAGCTCAAAGATCGTGTAGTTCGTTTGCTGTAGCTTTTCCGAATGTCAAGTATCATTTCCTTAGACCATGAGATTGTGCAACTCCCGGATACCGTAGGAGTGCTTTGGGTGTGCCAAACGTCACAACGTAACTGGGTGACTATAAAGGTACACTACAGGTATCTCCGAAAGTATCTGTTGGGTTGGCACGAATCGAGACTGGGATTTGTCACTCCGTATAACGGAGAGGTATCTCTGGGCCCACTCGGTAATGCATCATCATAATGAGCTCAATGTGACCAAGTGGTTGATCACGGGATCATGCATTACGGTACGAGTAAAGTGACTTGCCAGTAACGAGATTGAACGAGGTATTGGGATACCGACGATCGAGTCTCGGGCAAGTAACGTACCGATTGACAAAGGGAATTGTATACGGATTGATTGAATCCTCGACATCGTGGTTCATCCAATGAGATCATCGTGGAGCATGTGGAAGCCAACATGGGTATCCAAATCCCGCTGTTGGTTCTTGACCGGAGAGGCGTCTCGGTCATGTCTGCATGTCTCCCAAACCCGTAGGGTCTACACACTTAAGGTTCGGTGACGCTAGGGTTGTAGAGATATTAGTATGCAGTAACCCGAAAGTTGTTCGGAGTCCCGGATGAGATCCCGGACGTCACGAGGAGTTCCGGAATGGTCCGGAGGTGAAGATTTATATACAGGAAGTCCAGTTTTGGCCATCGGGAAGGTTTCGTGGGTCGCCGGTATTGTACCGGGACCACCGGAAGGGTCCCGGGGGTCCACCGGGTGAGGCCACCTATCCTGGAGGACCCCATGGGCTGAATTGGGAGGGGAACCAGCCCCTAGTGGGCTGGTGCGCCCCCCTTGGGCCTCCCCTGCGCCTAGGGTTGGGAAACCCTAGGGGTGGGGGCGCCCCCCCCTTGGCTTGGGGGGGGAAGCCATCCCTTGGCCGCCGCCCCCTTGGAGATCCATCTCCCTAGGGCCGCCCCCAAGGCCCCTATATAAAGAGGGGGGGAGGGCAGCTGCACACCCTTGCTCTTGGCGCCTCCCTCTCCCTCCGTAACACCTCTCCTCCCCGCTTGCGCTTGGCGAAGTCCTGCCGGGATCCTGCATACATCCATCACCACGCCGTCGTGCTGCTGGATCTTCATCAACCTCTCCTTCCCCCTTGCTGGATCAAGTTGGACGAGACATCTTTCCAACCGTACGTGTGTTGAACGCGGAGGTGCCGTCCGTTCGGCACTAGGTCATCGGTGATTTGGATCACGTCGAGTACGACTCCATCAACCCCGTTCTCTTGAACGCTTTCGTGCGCGATCTACAAGGGTATGTAGATGCACTCCTCTCCCCCTCGTTGCTAGATGACTCCATAGATTGATCTTGGTGATGCGTAGAAAATTTTAAAATTCTGCTACGTTCCCCAACAGTAGTTTGTCTCATCCTAGTTGCAAGTCGATCAATGACTCATAACTGGGCTCGTAGTTTCATAGTTGTCCGAGTTGCAAGCCCACCCTCGACTCGCAAACGGAGAATGTGTTTTTGTTTTTCATCCCAATTGTAGGTCCATCATTGACACGCAACTAGGTGTGTAGTTTGTCTCACCCTAGTTGCAAGTCGATCAATGACTCGCAACTGGGCTCGTAGTTGTCAGACTTGCAAGCCCACCCTCGACCTGCAACTGGAGCAGGTGTTTTGTTTTTCATCCCAATTGCATGTTCACTCTTGACTCGCAACTAGGCGCATAGCTTGTTTCGTCCCAGTTGCAAGTCGAACCTTGACTCGCAACTGGCTCGTAGTTTCATAGTTGTCCTAGGTGCAAGTCCCCCTCGACTCACAACTTGTCCAAGTTGCAAGACCACCCTCTACCCACAACTAAAGCATGTGTTTTGTTTTTAGTCCTAGTTGCAAGTCTACCTTTTATCGCAACTAGCTCATAGGTTGAATACGTGAACATTTTTGAAACCACAAACATTTCTTGAATATGTGAACATTTTTTGGGTTTTCTAACGGGTTTGTTATTTTCCCCTTACATTTATTTATTTATTTTATAAATTTTCAATGTGCATTTTGAAAATTTTAGTGTGTGATGGTAAAAGGTTTACCCTAGATATATTAAACAAAGTTCACCGTACAAAGGAAAAAAAGTCAATGTATATTAAAAAAGTTAAATCATATATTAAATTATTGTTCAGTGTGTATTCGAAGAAATAATGTTCACTGTATATGATAAAATGTTTAGTCTATATTTGAAAAAATATTCAACATATATTAGAAAAAATATAATACAAAAAATATAAAAAGAAAAATGCTGGAAGGAAGTCAGAAGAAACACTAAACCTGAAAGAGAAAAAGAAAGAAATTATAAAAAGAAAAAAAAGAAAAAAAATACAGAGTGCAGTACTGCCTTCTCTTTTGAGCAAAAAGTGTACTATTGCGTGAAATACAAAGAAAACAAATGAAAAGGAGGTAGCGACCAAGGAGAAGCACTAGGCCTGGCCCATGCGAGCACGCTCTGGGTGGCCCTGGTTTACTCATGCTGGCTGATTCTCAAAAAAAAAAAATCACGCTGGGATTGACAGACAAAACAACAACAAACAAAGAAAAGGCAACAAACAAGTGCTAAAAGAATCAACTTAGATGTGACATAGTTATCTCACATCTAGATGAGTCCTAGACACACCCAATTCCTAAAACTGAGTGGTGTATATAACAACTGAAGTCACATCTGTTTTCCGCCTATTTTCTCATTTTATTTTTATCCACAAAATTGATGAATGAAAATTGCCTCGCAATCCATGAAGCTTTCACGCAGTGCAATGAGGACAGATTAATGTTGGAATATTACTATGAGAATAACAATTATTTGCTACGAACATATTGTCTTAACTTTTCAAAATGTAAGACGTTATTATAGGATTTTTCTTGAGACGAAGGTAGTAATTACATTTGAGTAGACCTTCTCCGGCGCGAAAACTGTTCGAAGAGAAAAGGTTCATGCATGGAGTACGTTGTGTGTTTTCTTTGTCCCTGTTTTGCACTGCGTTATCATAGAAATATTACGTAATAAGAGTCAAACCAAAAGGTTTATTTTGAAACTTATGGCACACTAAACAATGTATTGAATCGATGGTATAGCCCTTTCGAACCGATTGGGGGAGGAGGGGGGGGGACCAGTAGCGGTGGCACTCCACTCGAGGAGGAGGAAGGACACCGGGGTGACGATGCACGTTACAGAGGGACGATTCCCTTGACAAAGAGGGTCATCATATCACAAAGAAGACGTCAGGCAATGTGGCTCGCCTTGGCGAGGAGTTTGGCTCAGCGGAGCAACAACGTGAAGTGAGCACCAACCGCACACAATAAGAAGGAAATGGCTTAATTTTTTTATTGGGGGAAAGGGGGATGGGAGAGTGTGTGCTCTTCCCCGACACCACCACTCATATCACACATCGCCGACAAAGTCACCAACTATAGCTGCCACCTCTCTGTTGGCTCGATCATATCAAGAGGAATTTAGAGACGGAAAGAGGCAAGTACGGATGGAAAATAATACTCCCTTCGTCCTGAATTACTTGCCGCAGAAATGAATAATAATGAATGTATTTAGAACTAAAATACATCTAAACACATCTATTTATGCGACAAGTAATTCGGACAGACGGAGCATGCTAGCTGAGCTCAATGGTCGGCTTAAGTCAAAATTTAGTGAGTCACTATCTTGTCAATGGTACATGGGCCTAGTTTGTCGGATTTCTCATCAACGGTTAACCAAACAAATTTGGATTATGTTTCCACTGCTAGCTCAGAAGTTGCGTGTATTCCAAATCGCTTGAACTTGTGGGTTTATGTTACTTTCACTCTAAAGGCTCTTAATTATTTTATTCTTTTCCCGCAAAAAGAATGTATTTTTGAATTTTTCTCCATTTGTTCTGATATCATATAATGTTGTACTACACCCATGAACAAGATAAGTGGGTCGCTCAGCCACAACTTTATCAAAACAAATGGCCATTTTATTGTGAACTCTGTTTGTAGAAAAATGAAATCTACCTATGTTTACACTAGTTCGAGGCGGCCGAATCAAGAAGCTCTTCAACTTCCAGCCACTTAAATTAGTTGGCAGCCGCGGCAATAGCAGCCCAGATAGCCCGCAACTTCCCGGCGTAGTCCACTAGGCTCTTGATGGGCGACGCCTTCTCGGCCGTCTCCGTCTCCGCGAACCTTCCAGCCCAGGCGGCCAGGCGCGGAGTCCTGCCGGCGTCGATGATCATCACGCCGAACATCTCGCGCAGCGCCTCGAACCAGAAGAGGTGGCACCCGAGCGCGAGGTCGAGGTACCCGACGGAGTCGCCCGCGAAGAAGGCCTTGCCGCCAGAGCACTCGGCAAAGGCGTCCTCCAAGGGCCTGACCGCCGCGAGCGCGGCGTCGAGCCTCTCCGCCCGCTCCTCATCGGTGGTCGCGCGCAGGATGCCTAACATCGCGGTGACCAACCTGTCGTCGACGTAGGCGGCCCAGAAGCGCGCGACGGCGCGGCCGTGGGGGTCGGCGGGGAGGAGCGGGGCCGCGCCGGCCCAGACCTCGTCGACGTACTCGACGATGGCTAGCGACTCGCAGACGGGCCTGCCGGCGTGGAGGAGCACGGGGACCTTCTTGCGCACTGGGTTGGAGGCGAGGAGGAGGTCGCCCTTGTCGAACACGTCCTGCTCCAGGTCCTCGTAGCTCACGCCCTTGAGGTGCAGCGCCATGCGCACGCGGACCGCGAACGGGCTCACCACCGTGCCCAGCAGCTTCACGCCGTCTCCTTCGCCGGCCATCGTTTTCGACCGATCTCTTCCTCTCGCGATTAAACTATTTACCAGAGGACCACGGTGCTCTGAACTGAATTTGCAAGTGGGTATGATAATACGAGTATCTTCGTCGTCCTTCTTGTTAATTTATAGAGGCAGAAATTAGGCTGACCAGTTGGTGGTAGAGAAGCTGCTAGAGCCACGGGTCCGTGATTATGTGCGTCGCCATTGGCGTGTGCGGCATGCTTGCACGGAAGAGCCGACTCGTTGCAAGTGTCGGCTCTCACTCGCCGGAAGAAGGTTGACTCGCTTGGCGTCACACGTGACGCTTCAGTGTTTGACGAATTTGCTTTTGTTTTCTTTGCCAATAAAGCGCTTAATATGTTCAGAGTGATTACGAAGATGTTTTTTTTTTTAACAAGCAAAGGCACCGAAGTGCCAAATTCATTCAGCTCGTAGAGAAAGTACAAAGAGAATTACATAGATCTGCTGAAGATGTAGAGAGGAGTAGCAGTAGTATCTAGAAAAGAGAGCTGAAGAAAGACCCTATATGAGGCAAAGAGGGAATGACCACTACACCATGATCAACATGGTCAGAACTAGCACAGGAACACTCTAGCACAAGAACACTCTGAATCTGAAACTCTGAATTGCTGTTGTCTTTTGCTTCACTGCCATCTTTCTTGAAGCAAGCATGTCAAGGTCCTGTAGAAATAGCAAAATACATCTGCAACCAAGATGAAAACCCTGCAAAATAAGAAACTGATGTACTCCAGCTTCGCGATATAGCATCAAACTCCAGAGATCTGCAAACGAATAAAAACCAAGCACAACACAAAGTACAGAGAGAAGGCAGAGCTCGAGAAGAAACAAAGAACAAGCCCAGGCTACCATCTATAACTGAGATAAAAACTTGCCACACCAAAACCTACAGGGAGAAAATTAATAACAGTGAACTGTATGAATTCTAAAGCCCTGAATCTAAAATTTTTCAAGAAGAGGCAGTATTGGGCAAAGACCATAATTGTGTCTTGCAACAAAACAAGAAAGTCGAGTGTCGCCAATAGCACGGAAAACTTGTTGAGCAAGATTATGAGCAATACCATTGATCTCCCTAGAAATGTGAAACACCTTTGGCTGAAGCTGATAAGTAGTCTTAAAAAAACTAGCCAAAGATTTCCTGATACTCCATGGAGTTTCAGAAGTGGAGACATTACCTAGAGCAGCAGCCCCTGCTAAAACCAAGCAGTCCGTCAGAAAAGTAGGTTGAGCAATGTTGAGTTGAGATGCAAGATAAGCAGCAAAATTTAGTGCAAGAGCCTCCGCTTGCAGAGGAGTAGAAGTTGGAGGAGCTGAAGCTTGCACTTGCACATTGATCTCTCCTCCGTTAGAGGGTAAGGAAATAAAGATTCCCACACCTGTGCCAACCTGTCCTTGCAACAAACCTGGAATTTTCTTAGTCCTAAAAGCTGCATCCGAATAGATTTTAGCCCCATCAGCCAACAAATCAGACCTAAGGATTCTGCCAGGCAAAGGAATTTGATTAGAAGACAACTGAGTTGGAGTTGGAGTCTGATTCAAGAGAGGGGCATTGTCATACACATTAGAGGTTAATGCAAGAGCAGCAATGTGAACTTGATGAGGAAGAGATTTCGCCCTATGAAATAGAAAATCATTCCTTGCTTTCCAGAGACACCAAAGAAGTGTACAAATGTTAGAAAGAGAACCATATAGATGCCTCATGCGAAGAACATCAATAACAGAATGCAAGGTGGAATGCCCCTGGACTAAAGCATCCGAACGAACAAACCAAGGAGAGGAAAACCAAGCTGCACGAGAAAAAGAGCACATGAAAAACAGATGGACCTCATCCTCTTGTTGACCACATCGGCAACAAGTTTTTGAAATATGAATGGAAAATCTACCAGCCCTCAACCCTGTAGGAAGAGCCCTCCTAAGCAGTCTCCACGCAAAAGTTTTAACTTTTGGGAGCATATCCTTTTGTTTCCAAATGAGTTTAAGAAGATTTGAGAGATCCAAAGGAACAGAAGAAGGTGCATTTCGGGGAATGGCCTGAATTTCCTGCAAACAAAGTTTATAGGTAGATTTTGAAGAACAAATACCATTATGAGTGAGATCCCAACAAAGCGTATCCGGACTATCATCATCAATAATATCTGTTTGCACAATAAGAGAGGCCAAAGGTTCTTGAAAAAGAGAGCAAACCAAGTCATGATTCCAAGTTTTTTGGTTCGGAAGCCAAAGATCTTTAACTAAAGATGGATATTGAAAACCATGTCGTTGATGAATAAGACAATCATGGATCTCCAAAGAGAGCACCAAGGAGTGCTCCAAATTGAGATACTGCCTTGAGATAATTGATAAAAAGAATGGGCTTTGAGTTTCGGTAGAATTTTAAGAATAGAAGCCCAAAAGGCCGACTTAGCAGAATTAGCAGAGGTTGTCCATATGGAGGCATTATGAAAGTATTTAGCCTTAAGAACAAGATGCAAGTGAGAAGAAGGAGACTTAGCTAATCTCCAAGCAGCTGTGAGAAGGAGACCTTCATTGATAGCCTTCAAGTTCCTTATTCCTAATCCTCCCTCTTCCTTAGAGTTACAAATATCCTTCCAAGCTCGAAGGCAAAGGCTCTTTTTGGAATCACTTTCTCGAACACCTGTCCACCAGAAATTCCTAATGATTGCAGTAAGTTTAGCTATGAACTTCTTGGTAAACAAGATGTTATCCATATAATAAACATGTATAGCCAAGAAAATCGAACGAATCAATTCTAATCTGGCAGCATGGGAAAGCATGTTAGTTTTATAAGTAGGTAGCTTATTCAGAAATTTTTCAATGAAAAAGTTGTAAGCCGAAGCTCTATTCTTAGCTGGAAGCACAAGAGGATGACCAAGATGAACAAAACTGCTATCCAATTTAGAAACCGGGAAAATCTGCTTAATAGCATGAATTATAGTTTGAGGAACATGAGAGCTGAAAAGAATTGCTGATTTAGCCCAGTTTGGAGTTTGTCCTAAGATGGCACAAAAATGGTTAATGATTTGAGCCATAGAATGAGCCTCTTGAAGACTTGCCTGTCCACAAACCAACAGATCATCTGCAAACAACAAAGAGTGAATAGGAGGGTAGTTTGGTCCAAGAGAAATTCCCTGCAAATGGTGAGCAGCCAGAGCCTCATTAAGAGCAAGAGACAATTCATTGATAGCGATGACAAACAAATAAGGTGACATGGGACAGCCCCGACGGATACCTCTGAAGCTTCTAAATTTACGCGAGGGCTGACCATTAATCAAGACCGAGAACATGTGAGAAGAAATACAAGCATGCACCAAGTTAATGAAATGACCATGCAACCCTTTACGTGTAAGAGCAGCCACTATAAAATTCCATTCCAAACGATCGAAAGCTTTGGCCAAATCAATTTTAAGCATAAAGGCATTATGATTCCAAGATTTAAGAAAGAAAGAGTGCGTGATTTCTTGGACAATGATGATATTATCACTAATGCGTCTACCCTCAATAAAAGCTTGCTGAGCAGGATCAATATAATCAGGCAAATGCAATTTAATCCTATTAGCAAGAGACTTCGCAATGATCTTATACACAACATTACAAAGACTAATAGGCCAGTAATCCATGGGAACATGAGGCTCAAGTTTTTTTGGAATAAGTGCAATATTTGTGTCATTAATATGAGGAGGCAAAATACCAGTATTATAAAAATTAATGACAAGTTGCGTAACTTCATCACCTATCCAGTCCCAAGCTGCCAAATAAAACTCCACATTGAACCCATCCGGCCCTGGAGAAGCATTTAATTTCATCTCCTTGAGAATCTGCAATACCTCCTGTTTATCTGGAAGAGCATAAGTAGGATCTAGGGAATCATTAGGCCAATGAGAATGAGGGTAAGGTCTCTCAGAATTATTATTGGGAGAAGAAAATATATATCGGAAATAGCTAACAAAAGTGTTAGTGATAGCAGTGGGCTTAAATTGCATCATGTCCTTTTCATCCTTAACAGAACAAATAGTATTCCTCTTTCTATGTTTGACCACAGCTTGATGAAAAAATTTAGTATTGCCGTCTCCATCTTTAGCTCAACCTCTCTTGCTTCTTTGTTTGTAAAACTAATTAAGCTTATAGAGAGTTTGCTCATACCTGATAGTGAGAGTACTTTCTAAAGCATGATCTTGCTGCTGCAAGGGAAGTTGTTGTATTTGGTTAATACTCAATTCAAGGTCATGAAGGTCCTGTTGGAGGGGCTTCTTCCTTTTACACCACTTTTTAAGTGGCCCTGCTAAAGAGGAAGTTTTGGCTGCAAAAGATTGAGCCGAGCAATTAGTCCAAGATGATTTAGCAAAAGCAGAAAAATCCTTTTCTAACAGCCACCAATTTTCAAATTTGAAGGTCTGCTTAGGTTTGACAAAATTACCTTCAGTAGACAGTAAAATGGGAGCATGATCACTCAAAATGATAGGCAGATTAAGAACTTTGGTATTAGGATAATGCATGCACCATTCGGAATTAACCAAACAACGGTCAAGGCGTTTATAAATAGGATTGGAAGTGTTCTGTCTACCACGCCAAGTATAAGCAGGCCCACTATAACCTATATCAAACAAACCACAATTTTTCACAAGAGAACGAAAAGTATGCATACGATAGTAATTCACATTGCCATTACAACCATCAATATCATACATGATGTCATTCCCATACACAACATCGGCATGCCCAGATTATCATACACAAAAGAAGAAACTTGATCCCAAATGCGAGTAGTCTGCCTATGATATGGGTCGCCGTATATACAAATTAAACAAAAGTTGACCCCCGAAGCTAGATGAACTACTTTAGCTAAAATATAATGGAAAGCAGAACTATGAACAGACACTTTAAGATCATCAGTCCACATAAGCCAAAGACCTCCCGAAGCACCTCTAGAAGGAACAACAAAACCATCGGTAACATCAAACCTATTAACAAGATCAACAGAACGAACTTTGGATGATTTGATTTCCGAAACAAAGGTTACATGCGCCTTCGTGGATCGCATTAAGTTAGCTAGGTAGAGCATTCTTTCATTGCCGAGGCCTCGGCCCATACCTCGGCAATTCCAAGCGATGGCCCTCATGGCGCCCGAGGCACGATAGGGCTGTGCGCCGCTCCCCAAGAAGCGGAGAGCGCCCCTCCGACCAAATCCATCAGATGCTCTGATTTGCTAAGGTCGATTTGCAAAGGAACCGGCAGAGCGAGGTGTGAAGGCACAGCAGCAAGAGCTGGGAGAAGCGCACCGGAAACAACCAGATCACTCTACGCTGACTAGCGGGCCAAGGTCAGCGGGATGCGGCGGCGACGCAAGGCTTTGGTGGCTGAAGCGGGAGAAACAGAGACGGGACAGCTACCGGACGCAGATGCGAGAGCGAGAAATCGAGTAAGAAAGGAGAAGGGGAGAATCAAATCAGTCTGAGATGGGCGGGGGGTCGAGGAAGCAACAAGAACAGGGCAATAGAGAAAGGGGATCTAGAGATGTCCAAGAGAAAAAAGGGAAGAGGAAGATCAGATTCAGAAGGGGAAGAGAAAGATCAGACCAAGAAGGGGAAGCAGGGAGGAACGGCAGAACACCAGTCGCCGGACAATCGCCGGGAATCGCCACCAAACACCAGTCTCTGTAGCTAGCGGCCTCCCCGCCGGTAGTATAGTCGTTTTTCTGCAAGTCAGTGATTACGAAGATGTTGCATCCTATACAGTCACGGAGAAAGGTAGGGACACGATTAATCCATATGCGCCTCCTCCTAATCGTAACCACGCTAGTTTATTTGCCATATTTTCTTTTAACACAAGGATCGACCTGGTGGTTTCAGAACGAGTAAATAACTCAAAATCATTATATTTGTGACTAGGGTACTCCAAAATCATCGCTTTCGTCAAAAATCAGAGAAGACCGTGACTTTTACGTCAAGTTTCCATTATGTTGAAAATCATAGAAGACCGTCACTTTTGCGTCACTTTGGTTAGGGTACTCCAACACCATTGCACGACGAATCCATCGGTTTACTAGAATAATGACCAAGAGAATAAAAATCTGGCTCGGACATTTCATCAAACATGTAGAGTGCGAGGTGTATATACGGATGAGTTGGACGTATTGGGGCGGCGTCCGGTGGCGACGACCTTGATCGATCACGTCATGGTTGGCAGCGGTGTGGATTCGGGCCTCCGTCGGCGAAGCCCTGTGTTGTGGATGACAGCGGAGCAATGATGGCGGCTAAACTGCGGTGACGGTTGTGGGGACGAGGCCAAAAGAGAAAAGAAGAAGGGCTGGTCGGGCAAGGAAGGAGATGGCGGGGACGGATATGGACGAATTGGCGCGTGCCCTAGCGGTCAGTCCTGCAGTCCTACGTGGCGGGCGGGCCCGGGCGTCCCCATATCCGCCCCAGATATGGGGAGTGCCGGTCAATCTGGACATTTGGACCGAATTTGCCAGCCGCATTTTCGCGTGAGTCAGTGACCGGGTAGGCTGACCGGGAGTTTGGGGTGCCCATGAAAAAACCTTACCACAGCTTAAAATACAAAATGTTTTTCTATTTGTATACGACGGTGAGAAACCAGTCCATATGAAAATTGCAATTCCTGCACGTAACCAGTGTCGGAGACATAGTCATTCCCATAGATACAAAGTTTTAAAATTGCAGAGGCTTTCGCGTTCCTGTCAAGAACAGCAGACAGAACACACAACGTGCTTGATTCGACGATACAGAAGAAGGCTCATGGCAACAACACCGGAACGTCAAGAATGCCCTCCTTCTCCTTCCTTGATCCGACGACATGACACAGACGAACGCCGATCGAGTCTACCAGATGGTCTGGATGACGGGGACGTGCTTGATCTTGTGGTGGTCCTGGCCGCCGTCCTCCTTGATCCTCCCCACCATCTTGGGCATGCTGTACAGCACCACCTCCTCCAGCTCCTTCATCCCGCCCAGCGCCTCCGGGAGCATCTCCATCTTGGCGCACCGCAGCAGCGTCAGCCGGGCCAGCGCCGCCATCGACCCGGCGCTCACCGCCCACTCCTCCAGGTCCGGCAGCCCCAGCCTCAGCTTCTGCAGGCTGCGGAACGCGCCGTCCCCGAACTCCAGCCGCTCGCCCTCGTACGCGCCCCACATCAGCGTCAGCTCCGCCAGGCTCGGCAGCTCGCCCAGCATGTCCACGAACCCCTGCCCCACCATCGTGCCCCACATCGACAGCCGCGTCAGGTTCGGCCGGATGTACCGGACCGCCACCTCGTCGGCGCCATCAGCATCATCCTCCTCCTCCATGGCCCCCACCAGCCTCAGGCTCTGCAGCCGCCGCAGGCTCGCGACGGTGAACACGGCCGGCGGCAGCGACTCGCCCTGCAGCACCAGGTGCACCAGCAGGTCCAGGCTCTCCAGCGCCGTCACCAGCGCGCCGGCGTTCGCGGCCGTCAGCCCGCTCAGCTCCAGCGACCGGAGGTTGGTGGCCCTCCCCAGCGGGTTGCCGGCGACGGCGCGCGTGTCCCAGCCGCGCGGCTGCACGCCGTGGAGCGTCTGGAGGCTGTACAGGTCGCCCAGGCACCTGGGCAGCGCGAACGGCGCCACCACGTGCCGCAGCGTCGGGATCGTCCAGAACGCGGCGGTCACGCCCAGCACGCCGCCGCTCCGGCCCTTGAGGATCAGCGACTGCAGGTTCACCAGCTTGCTTATCGTGCTCGGCAGCCTCTCCAGCTGCCCGCACTGGAGGCCCAGGTACCTTATGTGGATCATCGAGCCGAGCTCGTCTGGAAGCTTCTTGAGCTCGAGGCCATGGATGTCGATGACGCGGAGGAACTTGGACGCGTGGAGGAAGCCCAGGTCGGTGGAGTGGATGCAGACGCTGGGCTTCGCGGCACCGCCGCTGGCGAAGTCGCAGACGATGGTGCGGAGCTTGGGCAGCGCGTTGCCGAGGTGGACGTGCCTGTCCGTGGTGTTCTGGACGGCGAGGCGGCGCACGGTGGCCGGGGCGAGCACGTCGGTGCTGTCGTGGCTCTCGACGAAGCACGCCTCCTGAGCCTCTTCCTGCGCGAAAGCGTGGAGGCGGTCGTGCACCACCACCGCCGTCACGGTGCCGAACTCGTCCTTGTCCACCAGCTGCACCATGCACCGGGAGATGAGCTCCTTGAGGTACCCCTGCCCGACCTCCTCCATGGTGCTCCCGCGCCGCGGCCGCACGAACCCCTCGGCCACCCACAGCCGCACCAGCCTCGCCGCGTCCACGGGGGCGCTCTCCGGCATCGCCGCGAAGTAGAGGAAGCACGACTTGAGGTGGTGCGGCAGGTCGTCGAACGCCAGCGACATGATGCGCCGGGCACCGCCGCTCCCGCTCTTGCAATGCTGCGGCTGGTCCTTGGCCGCCAGCAGCTGCGCCATCACCTGGTCCCACTCCGCAGGCAGCTCCTTGGACCGGAGCACGCCGGCGAGGACGACGACGGAGAGCGGCAGGCCGCGGGTGATCCGGAACACGTCCTGGTAGTACCTTGACTTGTAGCGGCCGGGGCAGTCGCCGCGGAGGCCGAACACCCGGCGCCGGAACAGTTCGTACGTGTTCTCCGGGCTGAGCCGCGTGAGCTCGATGGGGTCGTACGTCGGCCCGCCGGCGTAGCCCACCACCTCCAGCCCCGCCGCGTCGGTGACCAGCACCACCCTGCTGCCGTTGCCCTCGTCGGGGAGCGACGCACGGAGGCTGTTCCAGTCGGCGACGGCGATGCTGCCGTCCACGACGACAAGGTACCGCCTGCCGGTCATGTTCCGGAACAGCGAGTTGCTGATGTCCTTGCCGCCCTTGGCGTCGCAGCCGCCGTCCTCCGCGCTCTGGCCGTTGGACGGGGACCGGCGGAGCTGGGAGGTGGCCTGCCGGTGGATGTCGCGGAGCACGTCGGCGGGGCGGCTGTTGGGAGGGAGCACGGTCCAGGTGCGTATGGCGAAGTGGTTGCGGACCTCGGGGCTCTGGTAGACCTTGCGCGCGAGCGTGGTCTTGCCGATGCTGCTCTCGCCGACGATGGAGACGAGGGCGCGGCCGGGGACGGCGTCGACGTCGAGCAGCTGCTCCCTGAGCATGTCGCTGTACTTGCCGAAGCCGACGGTGTACTCTTCCAGATCGTCCCTGCACCCAAATTCACTAAACCAGTCAGCTGCTTGCGTCATTATTCTCATAATGCAGTGATTAAATCTCGTTAACTGCTAGCTACTCCATGGTTAGCTCCTCGACGACAGAACAGTGGCAACCAATAATTTGATGTCATTTTCAGCGTGAGACGTCCTGGCATATAAAATGAAGTAGCTTGACAATTCAGGAGAATCTACATTGTTTAACTCAAGCAGGCAGTCATTGGAAGTATCTGTTGCATTTTAATTTTACATGCGTTCGGTGTCATTTTCATTTTCAGAGAGTAAAATTCTGTAAGCTGCGTGATAGTTCAGCAGAATCTTTGCTCGCAGAACAAGACGAAGATAAAAGACAGCGGAATAATCAAGGAAGAAATCTCAGAACAAACAAATAATCAAGCAGTAGGTTCGTATCTTTCAACTCTTCATTTTTGTTACTGATTATGTCTCTGATTTTGCGTGGTGGTTTTAGCTGAAAGAAAGAAAAGAACCGGAGAGGATGAACATACAGAAGTAAATTTGGGAGCATGGGTGCGCGCGTACCAGGCGGCGAGGGTGGTGGCGGAGGAGGCGGCCCAGGCGGGCGAGGCGGCGTGCTCGATGTGGTAGGCGGCGCGGTTGGCGGAGATCTCGTCGAGCCGCTTCCTGATCTGGCGGACGCGCGCCGAGAGGTCGTGGCGGAGCGCGACCTGCAGCCCCGCGCAGCGCGGCCGCCAGCGGCGCCAGCTCCAGCGCCACCCGGAGCAGCGCGCCCCCGTGCCGGGGAGCGGCGGGGCCGGGCCGCGGTGCCGACGGCGGCGCCCGGCGCGGTGGAGGAAGTCGTCGAGCGCGTCCTCGGCCTCGAAGGCGACGTCGCGGGTCTGGCGCACCCAGACGGCGACGAACTCGTCGTCACGGAGGCGGCGCCTGCGGTCGGCGTCGCGGATGAAGGTGTGGAGCCACTCGAGCTTGTCGCGGAGCAGGCGCACGTCGTCGCCCACCTCCAGCAGCACCGCCGCCTCCCACGCCACCAGCTCCGCCACCTTCGCCAGCACCGTCGTGATCGCCGTCTCCGCCATTGCTCTCTCCGATGTGCTTGCTCGCTCGCTCGCTCGCTCGCTCTGTGTGGTCTCTGGCTGACTGGCTCTCGTTCTGGGCTTGGATGGATGGAGTTTGGTGGAGTCAAGGTCAATGGTGGCGCCGGCGACGGGGAGCTGTGGGAAGCTCGTCGGTTCAGTGGCGGGTAGTATATACTGGATGGATCGATCCGTGCATGTGCAGTGCAGCTGAGATGGTTGGGGATGGTAAGAAAGGTGCAGTCAGTGTGAGGCCAAGGAGAAACGAACAACATCCACCGTGCACACCTGCTTTCCACATTGGCGGCTCCTTTAGCAAATACCCTCATCCAATACAATGTAGTCCCTCCGATTTTTTTAGTCTGCACATAAATTTTGATTAAAGTCAAACTTAGTAAAGCTTGACTAGTTTTATAAGAAAAAATATCAACAATCACAGTATGAAATTAATATTATTAGATGCATCATGAAATGAAATTTTCATACCATATAGCATTAATATTGTAGATGATGATATTTCTTGGTATGAATTTGATCAATCTTTGTGTAGTTTGACTTTGACCAGATTTCGTATGTAGACTAAAAAGAAACGAAGGGAGTATATACAACAATACACATAGCAGATACTTGTATTGTTTAGTAAATATAAAAATAATAGTATATCATTGAATTTAAAAAATAGGAAATGTATTTTTAATATGATAGACATTCTTGATAATATACATGAAAATGTTTAATGCGTTGTCAAAAGATTTTTTTAAGCCATCAAAAGATTGTTGGTGCGGATGGTCACTGCTTTATATTGCCAATCTCTGTTTTCATTGCTTTGTTGTTTTTCTTCTTCCTCCGCCGATATAGCTTTGGTCTTGTATGACTTTGTCTTTTGTGAGTGTTATCGTTTTGTGTTTATGTGTGTGTGAGTGTGTTGTGTTGGTTGTGTGTGTCATAGTTATGTAGAGCATGGGTGTGTACTCATTATGATTGTATCCCTCAATGCTATATTATGAGTTTATGAAAAACTATTGGAAATATGCCCTAGAGGCAATAATAAAATGGTTATTATTATATTTCCTTGTTCATGATAATTGTCTATTGTTCATGCTATAATTGTGTTATCCGGAAATCGTAATACATGTGTGAATACATAGACCACAACATGTCCCTAGTGAGCCTCTAGTTGACTAGCTCGTTAATCAATAGATGGTTACGGTTTCCTGACCATGGACATTGGATGCCATTGATAATGGGATCACATCATTAGGAGAATGATGTGATGGACAAGACCCAATCCTAATCATAGCACAAGATCGTGTAGTTCGTATGCTAGAGCTTTTCTAAGTGTCAAGTATCATTTCCTTAGACCATGAGATTGTGCAACTCCCGGATACCGTAGGAGTGCTTTGGGTGTACCAAACGTCACAACGTAACTGGGTGGCTATAAAGGTACACTACAAGTATCTCCGAAAGTGTCTGTTGGGTTGGCATGAATCGAGACTGAGATTTGTCACTCCGTATGACGAAGAGGTATCTCTGGGCCCACTCGATAATGCATCATCATAATGAGCTCAGTGTGACTAAGTAGTTGGTCACGGGATCATGCATTACGGAACAAGTAAAGTGACTTGCCGGTAACGAGATTGTACGAGGTATTGGGAGACCGACGATCGAATCTCGGGCAAGTAATGTACCGATTGACAAAGGGAATTGTATACGGGATTGCTTGAATCCTCGACATCGTGGTTCATCCGATGAGATCATCGTGGAACATGTGGGAGTCAACATGGGTATCCAGATCCCGCTGTTGGTTATTGGCCGGAGAGTTGTCTCGGTCATGTCTGCATGGTTCCCGAACCCGTAGGGTCTACACACTTAAGGTTCGATGACGCTAGGGTTATTAGGAAGACTTGTATGTGATTACCGAATGTTGTTCGGAGTCCAGGATGAGATCCCGGACATCACAAGGAGTTCCGGAATGGTCCGGAGGTGAAGATTTATATGTAGGAAGTTGTCATACGGTCACCGGAAAGGTTCCGGGGCATATCGGTATTGTACCGGGGCCACCGGAGGGGTTCCGGGGGTCCACCGGGAGGGGCCACCTCTCTCGGAGGGCCTAATGGGCCGTAGAGGAAAGGGAACCAGCCCTACATGGGCTGGGCGCAGCCCCCCTCCCAATGGGCCCATGCGCCTAGGGTTGGGGGGAACCCTAAAGGGGGCGCTCCCCTTGCTTGGGGGGCAAGCCCCCTCCCCTTGGCCGCCGCCCCGCCTCTAGATCTCATCTAGAGGGGGCCGGCCCCCTTCCTCCTTCCCCTATAAATAGAGGGGCAAGGGGAGGGCTGACCACCACATCCAAGGCGCAGCCCCTCCCCTCCCCAACACCTCTCCTTCCCCGTAAGAGCTTGGCGAAGCCCTGCCGGAGTACTGCTGCTCCACCATCACCACGCCGTCGTGCTGCTGTTGGAGCCCTCTTCCTTAACCTCTCCCTCCTCCTTGCTGGATCAAGGCGCGGGAGACGTCCTCGCTCCTTACGTGTGTTGAACGCGGAGGTGCCGTCCATTCGGCGCTAGGATCATCGGTGATTTGGATCACAACGAGTACGACTCCATCATCCCCGTTCTCTTGAACACTTCCGCTCGCAATCTACAAGGGTATGTAGATGCACTCCTCTTCCCCTCGTTGCTAGATGACTCCATAGATTGATCTTGGTGATGCGTAGAAAATTTTAAATTTCTGCTACGAACCCCAACAGTGGCATCATGAGCTAGGTCTATGCGTAGTTTCTATGCACGAGTAGAACACAAGTTGTTGTGGGCATCGATTTTGTCAATTTACTTGCCGTTACTAGTCTTATCTTGATTCGGCGGCATCGTGGGATGAAGCGGCCCAGACCGACCTTACACGTACGCTTACGTGAGACTAGTTCCACCGACTGACATGCACTAGTTTCATAAGGTGGCTAGCGGGTGTCTGTCTCTCCCACTTTAGTCGGATCGGATTCGATGAAAAGGGTCCTTATGAAGGGTAAATTGAAATTGGCATATCACGTTGTGGTTTTGGCGTAGGTAAGAAACGTTCTTGCTAGAAACCTATAGCATCCACGTAAAAACTTGCAACAACAATTAGAGGACGTCTAACTTGTTTTTGCAGCATATGTCGTGTGATGTGATATGGCCAAAAGGATGTGATGAATGAGATTGATCATGTTCTTGTAATAGGAATCACGACTTGCATGTCGATGAGTATGACAACCGGCAGGAGCCATAGGAGTTGTCTTAATTTATTTATGACCTGCGTGTCAACTTATACGTCATGTAATTACTTTACTTTATCGCTAACCGTTAGCCATAGTAGTAGAAGTAATAGTTGACGAGACAACTTCATGAAGACACGATGATGGTGATCATGATGATGGAGATCATGGTGTCATGCCGGTGACGACGATGATCATGACGCCCCGAAGATGGAGATCAAAAAGGAGCAAAATGATATTGGCTATATCATGTCACTATTTGATTGCATGTGATGTTTATCATGTTTTACATCTTATTTGCTTAGAACGAAAGTAGCATATGTTGGGGAATGTAGCATAAATTCAAAATTTTCCTACGTGTCACCAAGATCTATCTGTGGAGTCATCTAGCAACGAGGGAGGAGTGGATCTACATACCCTTGTAGATCGCGCGCGGAAGCGTTCAAGAGAACGGGGTTGATGGAGTCGTACTCGTCGTGATCCAAATCACCGATGATCCTAGTGCCGAACGGGCGGCACCTCCGCGTTCAACACACGTACGGAGCAGCGACGTCTCCTCCTTCTTGATCCAGCAAGGGGGAAGGAGAGGTTGATGGAGATCCAGCAGCACAACGGCGTGGTGGTGGAAGTAGCGGGATTCCAACAGGGCTTCGCCAAGCGCTGCGGGAGGAGGGAGATGTGTCATGGGAGGGAGAGGGAGGCGCCAGGGCTTAGGTGTTGCTGCCCTCCCTTCCCCCCACTATATATAGGGCCAAGGGAGAGGGGGGGGGGGGCGCAGCCTTGGCCCTTCCTCCAAGGAAGGGTGCGGCCAGGGAGGAGTCCATCCTCCCCAAGGCACCTAGGAGGTGCCTTCCCCTTTTAGGACTCTTCCTTTCCCTCATCTCTTGGCGCATGGGCCTCTTGGGGCTGGTGCCCTTGGCCCATATAGGTCAAGGCGCACACCCCTACAGCCCATGTGCCCCCCTGGGGCAGGTGGACCCCCTTGGTGGACCCCCGGACCCCTTTCGGCACTCCCGGTACAATACCGATAATGCGCGAAACTTTTCCGGCGACCAAAACAAGACTTCCCATATATAAATCTTTACCTCCGGACCATTCCGGAACTCCACGTGATGTCCGGGATCTCATCCGGGACTCCGAACAACTTTCGGGTTACCGCATACTAATATCTCTATAACCCTAGCGTCACCGAACCTTAAGTGTGTAGACCCTACGGGTTCGGGAGACATGCAGACATGACCGAGATGACTCTCCGGTCAATAACCAACAGCGGGATCTGGATACCCATGTTGGCTCCCACATGTTCCACGATGATCTCATCGGATGAACCACGATGTCAAGGACTTAATCAATCCCGTATACAATTCCCTTTGTCTAGCGGTACGATACTTGCCCGGCATTCGATCGTCGGTATCCCGATACCTTGTTCAATCTCGTTACCGGCAAGTCTCTTTACTCGTTTCATAACACATCATCCCGTGATCAACTCCTTGATCACATTGTGCACATTATGATGATGTCCTACCGAGTGGGTCCAGAGATACCTCTCCGTTTACACGGAGTGACAAATCCCAGTCTCGATTCGTGCCAACCCAACAGACACTTTCGGAGATACCTGTAGTGTACCTTTATAGCCACCCAGTTACGTTGTGACGTTTGGCACACCCAAAGCACTCCTACGGTATCCGGGAGTTGCACAATCTCATGGTCTAAGGAAATGATACTTGACATTAGAAAAGCTTTAGCATACGAACTACATGATCTTGTGCTAGGCTTAGGATTGGGTCTTTGTCCATCACATCATTCTCCTAATGATGTGATCCCGTTATCAATGACATCCAATGTCCATGGTCAGGAAACCGTAACCATCTATTGATCAACGAGCTAGTCAACTAGAGGCTTACTAGGGACATGGTGTTGTCTATGTATCCACACATGTATCTGAGTTTCCTATCAATACAATTCTAGCATGGATAATAAACCATTATCATGAACAAGGAAATATAATAATAACTAATTTATTATTGCCTCTAGGGCATATTTCCAACAGTCTCCCACTTGCACTAGAGTCAATAATCCAGTTCACATCGATATGTTATTAACACTCAAGGTCACATCCCCATGTGACTAACACCCAAAGAGTTTACTAGAGTCAATAATCTAGTTCACATTACCATGTGATTAACACTCGATGAGTTCTGGGTTTGATCATGTTATGCTTGTGAGAGATGTTATAGTCAACGGGTCTGAATCTTTCAGATCCGTATGTACTTCGCAAATTTCTATGTCATCTTGTAGATGCAACTACTACGCTACATTTGGAGCTATTCCAAATAACTGTTCTACTATACGAATCCAGTTTACTACTCAGAATAATCTAGATTAGTGTCAAAGTTTGCATCAGCGTAACCCTTTACGACGAACTCTTTTACCACCTCCATAATCTAGAAAATTCCTTAGTCCACTAGTTACTAAGGATAACTTTGACCACTGTCTTGTGATCCATTCTTGGATCACTCTTGTACCCCTTGACTGACTCATGGCAAGGCACATTTCAGGTGCGGTACATAGCATGGCATACCGTATAGAGCCTATGACAAAAGCATAGGGGACGACCTTCGTCCTTCCTCTTTCTTCTGCCGTGGTCGAGCTTTAAGTCTTAACTTCATACCTTACAACTCAGGCAAGAACTCCTTTGACTGGTCCATCTTGAACACCTTCAAGATCATGTCAAGGTATGTGCTCATTTGAAAGTACCATTAAGAATTTTGATCTATCCGTATAGATCTTGATGCTCAATGTTCAAGTAGCTTAATCCAGGCTTTCCATTGAAAAATACTTTCCAAATAACCCTATATGCTTTCCAGAAATTCTACGTCATTTCTGATCAATAATATGTCAACATATATTTATAAAAAATTCTATAGTGCTCCCACTCACTTCTTTGGAAATACAAGTTTCTCATAAACTTTGTATACACCCAAAACTTTGATCATCTTATCAAAGCATACATTCCAACTCTGAGATGCTTACTCCAGTCCTTAGAAGGATAGCTGGAGCTTTGCATACTTATTAGCATCTTTCAGGATTGACAAAACCTTCCGATTTGTATCACATAGAACCTTTCCTAAAAAAAACGCCGAGGAAACAATGTTTTGACATCCTATCTGCAAGATTTCATAAATAATGCAGTAATCGCTAATATAATTCCAACAGACTCTTAGCATCGCTACGAGTGAGAAAGTCTCATCGTAGTCAACTCCTTGAACTTGTCGGAAAACATCTTAACGACAAGTCGAGCTTTCTTAATGGTGACATTTACCATCATTGTCCGTCTTTCTTTTAAAATCCATCTGTACTCAACAGCCTCACGACCATCGAGTTGTTCTGTCAAAGTCTACACTTTGTTTCCATACATGGATCCTCTCTCGGATTTTATGGCCTCGAGCCATTTATCGGAATCCGGGCCCGCCATCGCTTCTCCATAGCTCGTAGGTTCATTGTTGTCTAGCAACATGACTTTCAAGACAGGATTACGTACCACTCTGAAGTAGTACGCATCCTTGTCATCCCACGAGGTTTGGTAGTGACTTGATCTGAAGTTTCATGATCACTATCATAAGCTTCCACTTCAATTGGTGTAGGTGCCACAGGAACAACTCCCTGTGCCCTGTCACACACTAGTTGAAGAGACGGTTCAATAACCTCATCAAGTCTCCACCATCCTCCCACTCAATTCTTTCGAGAGAAACTTTTCCTTGAGAAAGGACCCGATTCTAGAAACAATCCCTTATTGCTTTCGGATCTGAGACAGGAGGTATACCCAACTGTTTTGGGTGTCCTATGAAGATGCATTTATCCGCTTTGGGTTCGAGCTTATCAGCCTGAAACTTTTTCACATAAGCGTCGCAGCCCCAAACTTTTAAGAAATGACAGCTTAGGTTTCTCTAAACCATAGTTCATACGGTGTCATCTCATCGGAATTACGTGGTGCCCTATTTAAAGTGAATGTGGTTGTCTCTAATGCCTAACCCATAAACTATCGTGGTAATTCGATAAGAGACATCATGGTATGCATCATATCCAATAGGGTGCAGTTATGATGTTCGGACACACCATCACACTATGGTGTTCCAGGCTATATTAGTTGTGAAACAATTTCCACAATGTCTTAATTCTGTGCCAAACTCGCAATTCAGATATTCATCTCTATGATCATATCATAGATATTTTATCCTCCTGTCACGACGATCTTTCAACTTCACCCTGAAATTACTTGAACCTTTCAATAATTCAGACTCGTGATTCATCAAGTAAATATACTCAACATCTACTCAAATCATATGTGAAGTAAGAACATAACGATATCCACTACACGCCTCAGCACTCATTGGACTGCACACATCAAAATGTATTACTTCCAACAAGTTGCTTTCTAGTTTCATTTTACTGAAAATGAGGCTTTCAGTCATCTTGCCCATGTGGTATGATTTGCATGTCTCAAGTAATTCAAAATCAAGTGAGTCAAAACGGTCCATTTGCATTGAGTTTCTTCATGCATATACACCAATAGACATGGTTCGCATGTCTCAAACTTTTCAAAAATGAGTGAGTCCAAAGATCCATCAACATGGAGCCTCTTCATGCGTTTTATACCGATATGACTTAAGTGGCAGTGCCACAAGTAGGTGGTACTATCATTACTATCTTATATTTTTTGGCATGAACATGTGTATCACTATGATCGAGATTCAATGAACCATTCATTTTAGGTGCAAGACCATTGAAGGTATTATTCAAATAAACAGAGTAACCATTATTCTCCTTAAATGAATAATCGTATTGCGATAGACATAATCCAATCATGTCTATGCTCAACGCAAACACCAATCTCGATGGTAGAGGGAGCGTACGATATTTGATCAACCTTGGAAATACTTCCAGCACATATCGTCATCTCACCTTTAGCTAGTCTCCGTTTATTTCGTAGCTTTTATTTCGAGTTACTAACACTTAGCAACCGAACCGGTATCTAATACCCTGGTGCTACTAGGAGTACTAGTAAAGTACACATTAACATAATACATCCAATATACTTCTATCGACCTTGGCAGCCTTCTTATCTACCAAGTATCTAGGGTAATTCTGCTCCAGTGGCTGTTCCCTTTATTACAGAAGCACTCACTACTAGAAAAAAGGGCTATAGATGGGATTGGCACTAATGGCGCACCAGACAAGTGGTGCGCCATTAGTATATACTAATGGCGCACCACCTTCTGATGCGCCATTAGTGTTGAAACTACTAATGGCGCACCTGGCCCATGGTGCGCCATTAGTATCAATTTTTTTTGAACTAGTGCGCCTATCCAAACATACTAATGGCGCATCCATAAGAAGTGCGCCATTACTAGTTGTAACTAGTAATGGCGCACCAGTCAGAAAGTGGGCCACTAATGTTGTTTTTATTATTATTATTTTTATTCCTTTTTCTGCAAAACTACTAATGGCGCACTCACCCGCGGTGCGCCATTAGCATGTATGTACTTATGGCGCACCGAGGGGTGGTGCGCCATTAGTATTGTGGCGCCCCTACTTCGTACTCCCTCCGTCCGGGAAAAGTTGTCTCCATGACATTTTTGCAAAAAAGCCCTCCACTTTTGTCCGACCAAACCCGCAGTCCTCGTCTTGCCGCAGCGTCACTCCCCTCCCCGCAGCTTCCCAACGTTGCGCTGCTCCCCTCCCCGCCGCGCCGCGCCGCGCCGGTGAGCTCCCCCGCGCCGCTGAGCTCCCTCGCCCCGCTGAGATCCCCCAAGCCTCCTCTCCCTCCTCCACGCCGCCGCGCCGCTCCAGTTCGCTGCGTAGCTCCTCCTCTCCCCTAAAAATCCCTTCTTCCGGTGAGGTTCTCTTCGACGAGGCGCCGTTCGATCTGGAGGATGACGACAAGTTGGCGCTCGATCTGGAGCATGGCGACGGCATGGGGCGGGCGCTCTCGTCCTCGAGCTCCTAATCCACCAGATCCTCTTCCTCCTCCAGGCCCTCCTCAACATCACCGGCGACGACGGCATGGGGAAGACGACGGCGGCAGCTGCGGAAGTCAACCCCAACGAAGGCGGATCCTCCTCAACATCCCAGGCTCCTCCTCCTCCAGGTCCTCCTCGTGCTCATCTATCTCATGCCAAGTCTGAATTTATACTGCCAAGTCTGAAATTTTCATCTTTATTGTTAAGTCTGAAGTTAGCTGGCATGCTTCTCTGACTTGACATGCTTGCAATTTTGATCACTAAGAGTACTGCAGCTAGAGTATATCTCAATTTATAACAGCACATGTTGACCTTGCAGCAAGTTTACAAGGACAGCATTTCTGTCAAACTAAAGCAAGCAAACACTTAACTGAATTTGACTGTACCAATCGAACAAAGCTGCAGGGTACATTATGTTAAAGATTTCCTACTTTAGTGATTTTTAGGGGGAGCACTTAAAATTTTTAGTCAGCATTGATTTATGAGGGAGTAGAGTTTTTGACAAAAATGCTAGTGCTGTCTGTCTGTGCCTACAAAGAGGTAGTACTGCATTTGTGTCAAATTTGATTTAGTCTTAATTTAGAGCTGCGTGTAGTGCAAACTGGATGATGTAGTGCTCTGAATTTGAAGCTTTAACAGTATGTAGATATAGTCTTGTTCAGATCTTACTGAAGAAGAGAGGGGTTAGTAGGCAGGTTACTTCAGAGGCTTTGTTCAGATCTAACTGAATGAATAATTCAGTTAACTTTACAGGGGATCTAACTGACTGAATAAGTTTTAGGGACATGCTTTTATCAACTCTTAGTTAAGAGATTGCGGCAGTTTTCTGCAGTCTATCAGTTTGAAATTGACTTCCCTTGTTCGTATTTTACACTCATCTCTACCTGGAGAACAAATTCCTTAGTGCATAATCTGTAGCTCACCATGACAATACTGTCACATGAACAATTCAAAACAGTTAACTGAAAGTGTCTAAAAGTAGTTAAGTGTTTCCAGGATTTCTTTTTTCTTCGGCAAGGCATGATTTCTTTTTTCTTCTTCTTTTTCTCTAGTGTTGCCATGATTCCTTCAGCAAAGCATCAATATCTATTCCTATCAGTGGTTATCTAATTGAATTTTCACATGCTTCTATCAGTGGTTATCTAACTGAATTTTCACATGCTTCTATCAGTGGAAAACTTATATTGTTCGCTAACATTTTATAAACAAAACACATGGAAGCAACTCTATATATGATCCATTTTGAGTAATTAATTTGGTACTCTGTTTGCTGTTGAATTCTGCAAGTCCTTCAGTCTAAGCCTATGAGTAACACTGCTTGTTCACTAATTCAGTTTACTGTACAATTTTGTGCAGACTGAATATTGTGTGTGTATAGCACACGCTCATCAAATTACAGACTGGATGATCCGCTGCTACTCTAAGAGAAAAAACAACCCAAGTGTAACTGATTCCTCTCTCTTCTTTGCAGGATCTAATTCTTGATTCTTGCGTCGGTCTGAACTGTGCGATTTACGTTTCGTTAGAGGTGAGCCACTTTTTCCCCGCTTGCTTTCTACCTGTTCGATGAAATGCGGTCGTGCTTAGAATCCTTTTTCTGTTTGGGGTTAAGATCTGTCCTATTCCCTTCTGCTCGTGCTGTTGTATATACTGTTTTTAGCATTCTTGGTAGAAGAGTTTCCTTGTGGGTAGAAAGCTTGGTTGTGTCCTGATTTATGAACTGTTTTCTTCTAGCTCTGTTCTTGGGATTCTGGTGCTGTTGATCTCGTCAAGGGCCTCATCTGCTTTCTTTCATCTTGTGAAGGTGATTATTATTAGTACTTTCCCTGCTAATTGTTTACTGTTTCAATACATTTTGTTCCTCTAACATAGTGTCTTTAGCGTTCTTGGTAGAACGGTTTTATTGTGCATGGAATGTTTTATCCTCTCACCTTATACTATTTATTTGTGTGCTTACATATATTCTTTCCTGCTTCGTATTGTGTAATTACTTCGTTTACCTAGAATGTGTGCTCTGGTGTCCTTTGTTCTTCCAATTTTGGAACTGTGGTAGCACAATGTGCATTGCTTCCGCCTTTTTATTTGTGTGAGATCGACGGGAATGGTCATGTGCTTGCTGGTGTAGAGATTGATGTTCCTGGGGATGGCCTTATAGGTAATAAACCTAGGTTTATTTTAGATTCAAATCACTTAGCTTTTTTTGAGCCATGGAACCTACAGTTTTACACTGCCAGATTGAGACATGGAAATTCATGATGTACTTTGCGAGACCCCTGTCCGTTAGTGCCTCTTTGATCGGCTCTGCTATGGCATTGGATAAGCCTTTAGTATAGTGAGCTTTGGTAGAAAATGGTTCTGCCATTCTTGAACAGCACCTGTACTAAAACTGAATAATTAAATGCAACCAACATAGACTTTCCTGCTATCTATGATTACTCAACAAGTTCTTTTAGTTTTAGTCTGACATGGTAGCTAACACCAATTGTTCATATCTATCTTCTTTGACCATACTACATATGCATAATACTGATCAATGGCAATAATCCTTATATGGCCTTTTTTATGAGCGATAATCTAACATTTATAAAATCATCTTAGGATTTCCTAATGGATCCTGTACACATTCCACCAAGGGTTATTTTGGATGCTATGCTGAACACACTCTATAGCTCCCAAAAGCTGTGTACTACACCCAGCCTACAGGAGAGATTGGTATAGAGACTGATTGAGTATTATCCATCTCTGCAGCACTTGCCAAAGAGCATTGTCAAGAGATTTGTTTGTCAGTCTGAGTCATCTTGCTACTTTTGCAGGTTTATTTGCATATGAAATCACCAGAATTTTCGCCATGGCTCTGGTTCTTGACATGGTGCTTAAAAGCACTCATCCCATCTTGATTATTCGCACACAGTTTTTTGTTTTTGTTTTTACTGATTCACTTCTATCGACATTTTTTATGTCCCTTTTTATGACCAGCTTGGTCATTTGGTCTGGATGGAGTCATTCAACTCGGAAAGAAAAAAGAATTTGAGAATGCTTTATCTTTCATGCAATAGTTGCGGTCAATTGTTCTTGGTTTTTCCTGTAGTAGTTGATAATCAGTCTGAACAATAGTAGATTAGTAAAGCCAATAGCAGTTAATTTGAGACGACTTTTATCTTCCCTACAGTAGTTAAGGTTGATTGTTCTTAGTTTTCCCTGTAGTGTTTAATTTGATTGTTCTGAGCATTCAAATTGTACTCTGTTTGTTTCTCTCCTACTCTTTTCTGACAAATGTTATTATCTGTGCTTCATTACTACTCTCTCTAAATCATGTGCAATTCTAAGTGTCTATCATGTCCTGCATAGTTTTTTATTTTGTGTAAGCTGAGAGTATTCATAGTTCCATTTTCCTATTTTTGGCAGGGGTATCTAAGAGAGCTGGTCCAGGCTTGATGGAAATCGCTTGATGGAAATCACTTCATAGCGCCTATATGTGACTATCTACTTTGTTTGCTAATAACATTGTAAATAATTAATCGTAAGCTTCTTAGAACACTATGTATCATTACTAAGTATCTATCTACCAACAATAAGTACTTATTTTCATATGTTTCAATACGTGTCTGAATAATATTAATGTACACTCTTTCAATACATGGCTTACTCTCGGCCTTTGCGCCATTGGCGCAACTGGTCATCTAGTTGTATTCAAAGACTAATCTTCTATTGTGTTCGATGAATCTGTTGTTGATGTGTGCTGTCTATATTTTGTCAAATTATACATTTTGTAACCTGTGCAAAAAACAGAAAATAAAAAATAAAAAAACCTAATATTCATACTAATGGCGCATCACATGACAGTGCGCCATTAGTATGACAAAGCATACTAATGGCGCATCACTGGACAGTGCGCCATTAATATGCCGCGGTTACTAATGGCGCATCCCGTGGTCGTGCGCCATTAGTATGCCAAAGCACCTGGGTATACATGGCCCCTGGGAGGCATACTAATGGCGCACCGTGGCCTATACTAATGGCGCACCAGTGGTGCACCATTAGTATACCAGATACTAATGGCGCACCACTGGTGCGTCATTAGTAAAAATTACTAATGGCGTGCTAGTAATGGCGCACCAGTGATGCGCCATTAATGGCCAAATTAGGTGCGCCATTAGTAGCGGTTTTTCTAGTAGTGACTTAGTCTCGGGTTTGGGTTCAACCTTGGGTTTCTTCACTAAAGCAGCAGCTGATTTGCCGTTTCATGAAGCATCCCTTTTTGCCCTTGCCCTTCTTGAAACTAGTGGTTTCACCAACCATCAACAATTGATGCTCTTTCTTGATCTCTACTTTTGTGGTGTCAAACATCACGAATATCTCAAGGATCATCATATATGTCCCTGATATATCATAGTTCATCACGAAGCTCAAGCAACTTGGTGGTAATGACTTCGGAGAACCATCACTATTTCATCTGGAAGATCAACTCCCACTCGATTCAAGCGATTGTTGTACTCAGACAATCTGAGCACAAGTTCAACAATTGAGCTTTTCTCCCTTAGTTTGCAGGCTAAGAAAATCATCGGAGGTCTTATACCTCTTGACGTGGGCACGAGCCTGAAATCCCAATTTCAGCCCTCGAAACATCTCATATGTTTCACGACGTTTCAAAACATCTTCGGTGCCTCAACTCTAAGCCGTTTAACTGAACTATCACGTAGTTATCAAAATGTGTATGTCAGATGTTCGCAACATCCATAGACAACGTTCGAGGTTCAGCACACTGAGCGGTGCATTAAGGACATAAGCCTTCTATGAAGTAATGAGGACAAACCTCAGTTTGCGGACCTAGTCCGCATAATTGCTACTATCAACTTTCAACTAAATTTTCTCTAGGAACATAACTAAACAGTAGAATTGAAGCGCGAGCTACGACATAATTTGCGAAGACCTTTTGACTATGTTCAGGATAATTAAGTTCATCTTGTGTACTCCCACTCAGATAGACATCCCTCTAGTCATCTAAGTGATTACATGATCCGAGTCAACTAGGCCGTGTCCGATCATCACGTGAGACGGACTAGTCATCATCGGTGAACATCTTCATGTTGATCGTATCTACCATACGACTCATGCTCGACCTTTCGGTCTCTTGTGTTCTGAGGCCATGTCTGTACATGCTAGGCTCGTCAAGCCAACCTAAGTGTTTCGCGTGTGTAAATCTGTCTTACACCCGTTGTATGTGAATGTTAGAATCTAACACCCGATCATCACGTGGTGCTTCGAAACAACGAACTGTCGCAATGGTGCATAGTTAGGGGGAACACTTTCTTGAAATTATTATGAGGGATCATCTTATTTACTACCGTCGTTCTAAGTAAACAAGATGCATAAACATGATAAACATCACATGCAATCAAATAGTGACATGATATGGCCATCATCACTTTGCTCCTCTTGATCTCCATCTTCAGGGCTCCATGATCATCATCGTCACCGGCATGACACCATGATCTCTATCATCGTGTCTTCATGAAGTTGTCTCGTCAACTATTACTTCTACTACTACAGCTAACGGTTAGCAATAAAGTAAAGTAATTACATGACGTTTATGTTGACACGCAGGTCATAAATAAATTAAGACAACTCCTATGGCTCCTGCCGGTTGTTATACTCATCGACATGCAAGTCGTGATTCCTATTACAAGAACATGATCAATCTCATACATCACATATATCATTCATCACATCCTTTTGGCCATATCACATCACATAGCATACCCTGCAAAAACAAGTTAGACGTCCTCTAATTGTTGTTTGCATGTTTTACGTAGCTGCTATGGGTTTCTAGCAAGAACATTTCTTACCTACGCAAAGACCACAACATGATATGCCAATTGCTATTTACCCTTCATAAGGACCTTTTTCATCGAATCCGATCCGACTAAAGTGGGAGAGACAGACACCCGCCAGCCACCTTATGCAACTAGTGCATGTCAGTCGGTGGAACCGGTCTCACGTAAGCGTACGTGTAAGGTTGGTCCGGGCCGCTTCATCCCACAATGCCACCAAATCAAGATTGGACTAGTAAGGGTAAGCATATTGAACAAAATCAACGCCCACAACTACTTTGTGTTCTACTCGTGCATAGAAACTACACATAGACCTAGATCATGATGCCACTGTTGGGGAACGTAGCATAAATTCAAAATTTTCCTACGTGTCACCAAGATCTATCTATGGAGTCATCTAGCAACGAGGGAGGAGTGGATCTACATACCCTTGTAGATCGCGCGCGGAAGCGTTCAAGAGAACGGGGTTGATGGAGTCGTACTCGTCGTGATCCAAATCACCGATGATCCTAGCGCCGAACGGACGGCACCTCCGCGTTCAACACACGTACGGAGCAGCGACATCTCCTCCTTCTTGATCCAGCAAGGGGGAAGGAGAGGTTGATGGAGATCCAGCAGCACAACGGCGTGGTGGTGGAAGTAGCGGGATTCCAACAGGGCTTCGCCAAGCGCTGCGGGAGGAGGGAGATGTGTCATGGGAGGGAGAGGGAGGCGCCAGGGCTTAGGTGTTGCTGCCCTCCCTTCCCCCCACTATATATAGGGCCAAGGGAGAGGGGGGGCGCAGCCTTGGCCCTTCCTCCAAGGAAGGGTGCGGCCAGGGAGGAGTCCATCCTCCCCAAGGCACCTAGGAGGTGCCTTCCCCTTTTAGGACTCTTCCTTTCCCTCATCTCTTGGCGCATGGGCCTCTTGCGGCTGGTGCCCTTGGCCCATATAGGCCAAGGCGCACACCCCTACAGCCCATGTGCCCCCCGGGGGCAGGTGGACCCCCGGACCCCTTTCGGCACTCCCGATACAATACCGATAATGCGCGAAACTTTTCCGGCGACCAAAAGAAGACTTCCCATATATAAATCTTTACCTCCGGACCATTCCGGAACTCCTCGTGACGTCCGGGATCTCATCCGGGACTCCGAACAACTTTCGGGTTACTGCATACTAATATCTCTATAACCCTAGCATCACCGAACCTTAAGTGTGTAGACCCTACGGGTTCGGGAGACATGCAGACATGACCGAGATGACTCTCCGGTCAATAACCAACAGCGGGATCTGGATACCCATGTTGGCTCCCACATGTTCCACGATGATCTCATTGGATGAACCACGATGTCAAGGACTTAATCAATCCCGTATACAATTCCCTTTGTCTAGCGGTACGATACTTGCCCGAGATTCGATCGTCGGTATCTCGATACCTTGTTCAATCTCGTTACCGCCAAGTCTCTTTACTCGTTTCGTAACACATCATCCCGTGATCAACTCCTTGATCACATTGTGCACATTATGATGATGTTCTACCGAGTGGGCCCAGAGATACCTCTCCGTTTACACGGAGTGAGAAATCCCAGTCTCGATTCGTGCCAACCCAACAGACACTTTCGGAGATACCTGTAGTGTACCTTTATAGCCACCCAGTTATGTTGTGACATTTGGCACACCCAAAGCACTCCTACGGTATCCGGGAGTTGCACAATCTCATGGTCTAAGGAAATGATACTTGACATTAGAAAAGCTTTAGCATACGAACTACATGATCTTGTGCTAGGCTTAGGATTGGGTCTTTGTCCATCACATCATTCTCCTAATGATGTGATCCCGTTATCAGTGACATCCAATGTCCATGGTCAGCAAACCGTAACCATCTATTGATCAACGAGCTAGTCAACTAGAGGCTTACTAGGGACATGGTGTTGTCTATGTATCCACACATGTATCTGAGTTTCCTATCAATACAATTCTAGCATGGATAATAAACGATTATCATGAACAAGGAAATATAATAATAACTAATTTATTATTGCCTCTAGGGCATATTTCCAACAGCATAAATAAGATGACCCCTCACAATAATTTCAAGAAAGTGTTCCCCCTAACTGTGCACCGTTGCTAAGGTCCGTTGTTCCGAAGCACCACGCGATGATCGGGTGTGATAGGTTCTAACGTTCGCATACAATGGGTGTAAGCCAGATTTACACACGCAAAACACTTAGGTTGACTTGACGAGCCTAGCATGTACAGACATGGCCTCGGGACACGGAAGACCTAAAGGTCGAACATGAGTTGTATAGAAGATACGATCAACATGAAGATATTCACCGATTATGACTAGTCCGTCTCACGTGATGATCGGACATGGCCTAGTTGAATCGGATCATGTATCACTTAGATGACTAGAGGAATGTCCATCTGAGTGGGAGTTCATTAAATAATTTGATTAGATGAACTTAATTATCATGAACTTAGTCTAAAATATTTACAATATGTCTTGTAGATCAAATGGCCCACACTAATGTTGTCCTCAACTTCAACGCGTTCCTAGAGAAAACCAAGCTGAAAGACGATGGTAGCAACTATACGGACTGGGTCCGGAACTTGAGGATCATCCTCATAACTGCCAAGAAAGCATATGTCCTTGAAACACCGCTAGGTGAAGCACCACCCCCAGCAAACCAAGACGTTATGAACGCTTGGCAGTCCCGTGCTGATGATTACTCCCTGGTTCAGTGCGGCATGCTTTACAGCTTAGAACCGGGGCTCCGGAAGCGTTTTGAGCAACACGGAGCATATGAGATGTTCCAAGAGCTGAAAATGGTTTTCCAAGCTCATGCCCGGGTCGAGAGATATGAAGTCTCCAACAAGTTCTGCAGTTGTAAGATGGAGGAGAATAGTTCCATCAGCGAGCACATACTCAAAATGTCTGGGTTGCACAACCGCTTGTCTCAGCTGGGAGTTAATCTCCGGATGATGCGGTCGTTGGCAGAATCCTTCAGTCGCTCCCACCTAGCTACAAGACCTTTGTGATGAACTTCAATATGCAGGGGATGGAAAAGACCATTCCTGAGGTATATTCAATGCTGAAATCAGCGGAGGTGGAAATCAAAAAGGAACATCAAGTGTTGATGGTGAATAATACCACTAAGTTCAAGAAAGGCAAGGGTAAAAAGAACTTCAAGAAGGACGACAAGGGAGTTGCCGCGCCCGGTAAGCAAGCTGCCGGAAAGAAGCCAAAGAATGGACCCAAGCCCGATACTGAGTGTTTTTATTGCAACGGAAGTGGTCACTGGAAGCAGAACTGCCCCAAGTACTTAGCGGACAAGAAGGTCGGCAACACCAAAGGTATATGTGATATACATGTTATTGATGTGTACCTTACCAGTACTCGTAGTAGCTCCTGGGTATTTGATACTGGTGCGCTTGCTCATATTTGTAACTCAAAACAGGAGCTGCGGAATAAGCGGAGACTGGCGAAGGACGAGGTGACGATGCGCGTCGGGAATGGTTCCAAGGTCGATGTGATCGCCGTTGGCATGCTACCTCTACATTTACCTATGGGATTAGTTTTAAACCTCAATAATTGTTATTTAGTGCTAGCTTTGAGCATGAACATTGTATCAGGATCTCGTTTAATACGAGATGGCTACTCATTTAAATCCGAGAATAATGGTTGTTCTATTTATATGAGAGATATGTTTTATGGTCATGCCCCGCTGGTGAATGGTTTATTCTTATTTAATCTCGAACATGATGTTACACATATTCATAGTGTGAATACCAAAAGATGTAAGGTTGATAATGATAGTCCCACATACTTGTGGCACTGCCGCCTTGGTCACATTGGTGTCAAACACATGAAGAAACTCCATGCAGATGGACTTTTGGAGTCTCTTGATTATGAATCATTTGACACGTGCGAACCATGCCTCATGGGCAAAATGACCAAGACTCAGTTCTCCGGAACAATGGAGCGAGCAACGAACTTATTGGAAATCATACATACTGATGTGTGCGGTCCAATGAGTGTTGAGGCTCGCGGTGGCTATCGTTATGTTCTCACCCTCACTGATGATTTGAGTAGATATGGGTATGTCTACTTAATGAAACACAAGTCTGAGACCTTTGAAAAGTTCAAGGAATTTCAGAGTGAGGTTGAGAATCAACGTGACAGGAAAATCAAGTTCTTGCGATCGGATCGTGGGGGAGAATATTTGAGTCACGAATTTGGCACGCACTTAAGGAAATGTGGAATAGTTTCACAACTCACGCCGCCTGGAACACCTCAGCGTAATGGTGTGTCCGAACGTCGTAATCGCACTCTATTAGATATGGTACGATCTATGATGTCTCTTACCGATCTACCGCTGTCATTTTGGGGCTATGCTTTAGAGACTGCCACATTCACTTTAAATAGGGCTCCGTCGAAATCCGTTGAGACGACACCGTATGAAGTATGGTTTGGGAAGAAACCTAAGCTGTCGTTTTTAAAAGTTTGGGGATGCGATGCTTACGTGAAGAAACTTCAACCTGAAAAGCTCGAACCCAAATCAAAAAAATGCGTCTTCATAGGATACCCTAAAGAAACTATTGGGTATACCTTCTACCTCAGATCCAAAGGCAAGATCTTTGTTGCCAAGAATGGATCCTTTCTAGAGAAAGAGTTTCTCTCGAAAGAAGTAAGTGGGAGGAAAGTAGAACTTGATGAAGTATTGCCTCTTGAACCGGAGAGTGACGCAGCTCAGGAAAATGTTCCTAAGGTGCCTGCACCGACTAGAGAGAAAGTTAATGATGATGATCATGAAACTTCAGATCAAGTTGCTACTGAACTTTGTAGGTCCACAAGGACACGTTCCGCACCAGAGTGGTACGACAACCCTGTCCTGGAAATCATGTTTTTGGACAATGGTGAACCTTCGAACTATGTAGAAGCGATGGCGGGCCCAGATTCTCACAAATGGCTGGAAGCCATAAAATCCGAGATAGGATCCATGCATGAAAACGAAGTATAGACTTTGACTGACTTGCTCGATGATCGGCGAGCCATAGAAAATAAATGGATCTTTAAGAAGAAGACACACGCGGATGGTAATGTGACCATCTATAAGGCTCAGCTTGTCGCTAAGGGTTATCGACAAGTTCAAGGGGTTGACTACGATGAGACTTTCTCACCCGTAGCGAAGCTGAAGTCCGTCCGAATCATGTTAGCAATTGCCGCATTCTATGATTATGAGATATGGCAAATGGACGTCAAAACGACATTCCTTAATGGTTTCCTTAAGGAAGAATTGTATATGATGCAGCCGGAAGGTTTTGTCGATCCTAAGAATGCTGACAAGGTGTGCAAGCTCCAATGCTCAATCTATGGGCTGGTGCAAGCATCTCGGAGTTGGAATATTCGATTTGATGAGATGATCAAAGTGTTTGGTTTTATGCAGACTTATGGAGAAGTTTGTGTTTACAAGAAAGTGAGTGGGAGCTTTGTAGCATTTTCATATTATATGTGGATGACATACTATTGATGGGAAATGATATAGAATTCTTGGAAAGCATAAAGGCCTACTTGAACAAGTGTTTTTCAATGAAGGATCTTGGAGAAGCTGCTTCTATATTAGGCATCAAGATCTATAGAGATAGATCAAGACGCCTCATTGGTCTTTCACAGAGTACGTACCTTGACAAGATATTGAAGTAGTTCAATATGGATCAGTCAAAGAAGGGGTTCTTGCCTGTGTTGCAAGGTACGAGATTGAGCACGGCTCAATGCCCGACCACGACAGAAGATAGAGAAAAGATGAGTGTCGTCCCCTATGCCTCGGCCATAGGGTCTATTATGTATGCCATGCTGTGTACCAGACCTAATGTAAACCTTGCCGTGAGTTTGGTAGGAAGGTACCAAAGTAATCCCGGTATGGAACACTGGACAACGGTCAAGAATATCCTAAAGTACCCGAAAAGGATTAAGGATATGTTTCTCGTTTATGGAGGTGACGAAGAGCTCGCCGTAAAGGGTTACGTCGATTCTAGATTCGACACAGATCTAGATGACTCCAAGTCACAAACCGGATACGTGTATATTTTGAATGGTGGGGCAATCAGCTGGTGCAGTTGCAAGCAAAGCGTCGTGGCGGGATCTACATGTGAAGCGGAATACATGGCAGCCTCGGAGGCAGCACAAGAAGCAATCTGGGTGAAGGAGTTCATTACCGACCTAGGAGTTATTCCCAATGCGTCAGGCCCGATGGCTCTCTTCTGTGATAACACTGGAGCTATTGCCCTTGCCAAGGAGCCCAGGTTTCATAGGAAGACCAGGCATATCAAGCGTCGCTTCAACTCCATTCGTGAAAATGTTCAAAATGGAGACATAGATATTTGTAAAGTGCATACGGACCTGAATGTTGCAGATCCGTTGACTAAACCTCTTCCTCGAGCAAAACATGATCAACCCCAGAACTCTATGGGTGTTCGATTCAGCATAATGTAACTAGATTATTGACTCTAGTGCAAGTGGAAGACTGTTGGAAATATGACTTAGAGGCAATAATAAAATGATTATTATTATATTTCCTTGTTCATGATAATTGTCTATTGTTCATGCTATAATTGTGTTATCCGGAAATCGTAATACATGTGTGAATACATAGACCACAACATGTCCCTAGTGAGCCTTTAGTTGACTAGCTCGTTAATCAATAGATGGTCACGGTTTCCTGACCATGGACATTTGATGTCATTGATAACGGGATCACATCATTAGGAGAATGATGTGATGGACAAGACCCAATCCTAAGCATAGCACAAGATCGTGTAGTTCGTCTGCTAGAGCTTTTCTAACTATCAAGTATCATTTCCTTAGACCATGAGATTGTGCAACTCCCGGATACCGTAGGAGTGCTTTGGGTGTACCAAACGACACAACGTAACTGGGTGGCTATAAAGGTACACTACAGGTATCTCCGAAAGTGTCTGTTGGGTTGGCATGAATCGAAACTGAGATTTGTCACTCCGTATGACGGAGAGGTATCTCTGGGCCCACTCGGTAATGCATCATCATAATGAGCTCAGTGTGACTAAGTAGTTGGTCACGGGATCATGCATTACAGAACGAGTAAAGTGACTTGCCAATAACAAGATTGAACGAGGTATTGGGATACCGACGACCGAATCTCGGGCAAGTAACGTACCGATTGACAAAGGGAATTGTATACGGGATTGCTTGAATCCTCGACATCGTGGTTCATCTGATGAGATCATCGTGGAACATGTGGGAGTCAACATGGATATCCAGTCCCGCTGTTGGTTTTTGACCGGAGAGTTGTCTCGGTCATGTGTGCATGGTTCCCGAACCCGTAGGGTCTACACACTTAAGGTTCGATGACGCTAGGATTATTAAGAAGACTTGTATGTGATTACCGAATGTTGTTCGGAGTCCCGGATGAGATCCCGGACGTCACGAGGAGTTCCGGAATGGTCCGGAGATGAAGATTTATATGTAGGAAGTTGTCATACGGTCACCGGAAAGGTTTGGGGGCATATCGGTATTGTACCGGGGCCACCGGAGGGGTTCCGGGGGTCCACCGGGAGGGGCCACCTCTCTCGGAGGGCCTAATGGGCCGTAGAGGAAAGGGAACCAGCCCTACATGGGCTGGGCGCATCCCCCCATGGGCCCATGCGCCTAGGGTTGGGGGGAAACCCTAAAGGGGGCGCTCCCCTTGCTTGGGGGGCAAGCCCCTTCCCCTTGGCCGCCGCCCCCCTCTAGATCTCATCTAGAGGGGGCTGGCCCCCTTCCTCCTTCCCCTATAAATAGAGGGGCAAGGGCAGGGCTGACCACCACATCCAAGGCGCAGCCCCTCCCCTCCCCAACACCTCTCCTTCCCCGCAAGAGCTTGGCGAAGTCCTGCCGGAGTACTGCTGCTCCACCATCACCACGCCGTCGTGCTGCTGTTGGAGCCCTCTTCCTCAACCTCTCCCTCCTCCTTGCTGGATCAAGGCGCGGGAGACGTCCTCGCTCCGTACGTGTGTTGAACGCGGAGGTGCCGTCCGTTCGGCGCTAGGATCATCGGTGATTTGGATCACAGCGAGTACGACTCCATCATCCGTGTTCTCTTGAATGCTCCCGCTCGTAATCTACAAGGGTATGTAGATGCACTCCTCTTCCCCTTGTTGCTAGACGACTCCATAGATTGATCTTGGTGATGCGTAGAAAATTTTAAATTTCTGCTACGATCCCCAACAATGGCATCATGAGCTAGGTCTATGCGTAGTTTCTATGTACAAGTAGAACACAAGTATTCGATGACCAACTCTTCCAAAAGATATAGATGGTGGACGCTGGAAGGGACTCATAAGCCGGTAAAGAAATAATCGCAAGTTTTGACCACAAAATGAATTGAAATATCATTCTCTAATTCAGTATGATTACAACTTAGAGATCAAGGCCGTGCGCATATATAACAAGGAGCTTTGGAGGTCACGGAGAAGAAGAAGCAATGTTCGAGCCACATAACATAAAAATAACACTAGTCGATATAGGGTTCATTTTTGACAGCCAAGAACACTATTGTATTCCTCTTGATATCATACAAAGATCATCACGGAGTTTTACCCGTCATGGAGAAATACGATGAACTCAAGCTTGCATGGTGGATCCGCAGTTAGATATCCCTCTGATAGTGATCTAAATGTTCTTATATTTCTTTACAGGGAATATATGAGGGGTCCGTATGTAGAACGTATGCAATTCAGCATAATGTGGTTTAGGGGCAAGAAAGACATATTGCACTGTTGCTGCGGGTTCATTAACTTTACACTGCCAGATCACTTTGCTAGAGATGGCGCTGGCTCGGTTAAAAGTTGGAGCGCCGGCCATTTTTTGTCCGGGCTGGGAAGCTTTCCACCACCTCGCCTCCTCCACTCTACCGTTGCCTTTTCCTTTTTCTTTTTTGAATGGCCAGCTAAATTTCATGTTTTGACGTTTTTCTGAAACCTATTCAAGATTTGACCTTAGTTTGAATTTTTTTGAGATCTGACTCTTTTGCTACCGCCAGAGACCATGGCGGTAGGGTATACAGCCTACTGCCAAGGTCCCTGGCGATAGGGTTGCATGCCCTACCGCCAAAAACCTTTTAAGTATTGAACACAGTGCGTGTTCGTGTCTACCGCCAAGCACCTTGGCGGTAGGATTGTGCAGGCTACCGCCAGCCCGGTTGGCGGTAGCGATGCTTCCTACCGCCGAAGTCTCTGGCGGTAGGCTGTTAGACCCTACCGTCATGGACTCTGGCGATAGCAAAAGGGTCATATCTCGAATTTTTTTCAAACTAGGGTCAAATCTCGAATAGGTTTCAGAAAAGAGTCAAAACACGAAAATTTGCCTGAATGGCCCACCTGGCCACCCTACCGTTGCCACGCCTGAAAATGGACACCGGCGTGGGTTCCTGACACGAGCAACCTGGGAGCATTCGGTCGTGTCAGCCGCCAGCGGGTGCGTGGACTTGTGTTGCGGAAGAAGACGAATGGGATAGGCCAGGCCAACATGCTGGGCACCTGCTGTTGCTAAGAGCATCTCCAGCCGTTGGCCCCCCGAAGGCGCTAAAAATCGCCCCCTAGGGCGCACCGAGCCAAACCGCGTGCTGGGGGCGTGATGTCCCCCATTCGCGGCGCCCACGTTTTTTTTAAATTTTAATTTCGGCACAAACATGGCGCAAATTCAATCAAACTTTGGCGAGTTCGTACATATTTAAACTATTTTACAAAAAAGAAAAAAAACGCTACTAGGCTGCTCCTCGCTGCCCGCCGCCCTTGCAGTTTTACATGACGAGGAGGCGGTAGAACCACGTGTAGTCGCCGCCATCATCGTCGTCATCGTCGTCGCCGCCGCCTCCTCCGCGGCTGCCGTCCCTGCTGCAACCCTTCCCCAGTTGGCGGGGCGGGTTGGACGGTCCGGGGGCGTCCTCGTCGTCGTCGCTGTCGAGGATCAGGACGTCGCGCTTGTCCTCGCGCCCACGTTTGCGGGCGGCTCTCTCCTCCAGGGCCCGGCGCTGCCGGACCATCTCGTCGCAGAGGTAGTCGTCCCGCGCCCACTGTAGGGCGTCCTCGTAGGAGAAGCCATGCCGGGATATCTCCTCGTACTCCGCGGGGAGGCCGGGCTCCGGCTTCGGCCTGACGAGGACGAGGCGACCAGAGGTGGGGGCGGAGTCGTCTATGCGGACGCCGGAGCTGCGGGTGCACGCGCTGACAGGCGTGTCCTGGGGCTCCGGCTTGACGGGCGGAGGCAGGAAGAGTCAGACGAGCGGACGAACGAGGAGGAGGAAGCCCGCAGGTCCATGCGCCTCAGCGTCCACGAGATCCCACGCCGGCGAGAGATGGACGGGGGAGCGGGGTACTCCAGCCTCGGCGTGTTACCGCCCTCAATGTACTCGAGGACGGCCTCCAGCGTGCGGCGGGGCCCGCCCCACCATCGGCGCCGGCCTTCAGAGCTGAGCCTTCCGGAGGGCACGACACCGTTGGTGGCCTCTAGCTGCTCGCCGTGGCGGCGGCGGAAGTAGGGCTCCCAGAGAGGGCTGTCGGGGACATACCGCGGACCTTCCCTCGCCGCACGTGGTAGAGAGGCACGGATACGCGCGATCTCCGCACGCCGCCTCGCCCCGGTGGGCGGTGGTGGCACCGGGACCCCGCCGGCGCTGATCCTCCACGCCCCCGGCACCCGCATGTCCGGCGAGACCGGGTACTCGGCCTCGAAGAGGAGCCGAGTTTCGTCCTCGTGAAGGTGGCGGCGGTCGAAGCCGTTCGCCGCCGCACCGTCGCCTGGGAAGCGCTCGGCCATGCTTTGAACTGGAGACGGCGAGAGGAGAGGGAGGAAAGGGGGAGAAATGGCGCTGCGGCGGTGGAGATTCTGTTCGTGTCACCGACGCGCTGGGGTTCGGCTTATATAGGCGGAGGCGCCGCTCATACGCGTGGCCGCCGCGCGTACGCGTGGCGGGCGAGGGGACGCGCGTCGTCCGGTCACTGCGCCGCCCGTGAGGCATCAATGGAGGAGGCTGACCGGCGTGGCAGCTTTGGCATTGATTCACCACGGGAAACGAGGCGATGAGGACGACGAAGCGGCAAGAAGAGAGACGAGTCGCTGACAAGAAGGGCCCGCGGCTGTTTCGCGCCAAAAACGATTCGCCCGGCGCCCAGTGCGCCGGGTTCGTGTTGGGTCCGCCGGCGCCAATTTCGGCCCGAGCCGGCGAAAAATGGGCCCTTGGGGGCATAACCGGGCCGATTTTTCGGCGCCGGCGGCTGAAAAGTCGTCTAGGGGACCTTGTTGGGGGCTGGAGATGCTCTAACACGTTGAGTCGCCATAATTTCGCTTGAGTTCTTACCACCACTATGCTCCTAGTCTTGGGCAGCCGAGACAGTGAAAAGGAGAGTGGCTAGACCCGGTCATGGACAACCCGGCCCACCGGCCCGAACCCGAAGCCCGACATTCGGGCCGGGCTCGGGCTCCATTTTCTGACCCAAAGCCCGGCGCGAAAGCCCGAATAAAGCTTGAAATATGTATAAAAACATATTTTGTTCAAAATATAGGTATAATAAATTAATATAATATCCCGAAAATGATTAATTTAATTAAAATATGTCACTGTTCATGTACTTCGGGCCGGGCCGGGCCGGGCTCAGGCTTGGGATTTTATCTTCGGGCTTTGTGAAGCCCGGCCCGAACCCGACCCGGCCCGACGTTTGCCCGGGTTTAAGAGTGGCCATCACATGGCCGGTCATGCGATGCAAGTAAGCTGAGTGGTTGCAGCGCAGTGAATGGAGGCCATGGTGGAGAAGAAGCGGAGAGTAGAGCATGGCATGCCATTTATTAGTTTGCTAGAGATGGCGACGCGCCAGCTAAAGTTGGAGCACGACGGCTACCCCAATTTTGTACTGGGTAGGAAGGAAGCTTCCCGTCAGCTCCGTCTGGTACCATTGCAACGGTCAATGGTGAGGCGAGTGGCAGTCGTGGATCGTGACACAAGTGTCCCACCTACCGCTAGCCGGCGGGGAGTGTTGCCGCAGAACACACGCAGATTTTATCATGTCTTCTTCCGATAAAGGGTGACTTTATCGACTCATAATATAACATGCATGTAATCCTTTCTGAGGCAGAGCATGCAAGGATGAAAGAACTCCTTTCTAGACTCCATAATCTATGGATTGTAGAAGAAGTTAAAGCTAGACAAGGATCCAGGATAGGGACATTTTTGAAGGGGATGGAAATACTAAATATTTTCAGGCTGTAGCAAATCATAGGAGAAGGAAAACCCTGATTAGTAAACTAGAAGGGCCTAATGGCACTATCACTGATGTCAAAGGCATGTTGGGTATAGCCACAGACTTCTATAAAGACCTCTTCAAGAAAGAAGATAGGAAATGGTTTAGAATTAATAGTAATTCCTTTGCTAATGAAGAGAAGGTCAATGATTTAGAAAACCAATCTTTACAAAAACCTTTCTCTAAGGAAGAAATAAGGGAGGCCATCTTTGGCTCATACTCTGATGGAGCCCCTGGCCCAGATGGCCTATCCTTTCTCTTCCTTCAGAACTTTTGGGAAGTCATTAAAATGGATGTGATACCCATGTTTGATGATTTTCATAAAGGGAAGTTAGACCTATATAGGTTAAACTTTGCCGTGTTGACTCTAATCCCCAAGGAAAAAGAGGCTACCAGCATGAAAAAATTTAGCCCCATTAGCTTAATCAATTGTATCTTTAAGGTGTTCACTAAGGTGCTCGCAAATAGATTAGCTGTGCTGATGAATAGACTTACCTCTACTAACCAGTCAGCTTTTATTAAAGGTATGTTTATTCTGAAAAGTGTTGTCACAGCACATGAGGTGCTGCACAAACAAGACGACGCTGCTCAGCCCGGTCACTCCTCTAGAGCTGGGTGGATCGTCAATAAAGCCATGGAAGAAGCTCAAGAGTGTGACCATGGTGGATGCGGCGAAGGAGACGGTGCCACTGGGGCTTTTCTAGTGCGCAAGGCGAAGCTGGGAGAAAAAGCATGGAGAAGATGGGCAAAAACTTCAATTTAGGATTGCCTGTTTAGACCTTTGTTTTAGAGCTGATTTGCCGATTAGCGATTTAGTCTGTCATCCCTTTTGCCTAGTCGTTAATGAACATGCAAGGCATGACTGTGTTTGGTGTTACTTTTCTGGTCTCATCTATAAATTGCGGTGTTGTGTTGGGCGGTCGATGAGGGTGCATATGCATGTAGGAAACTGGAATCGAACTGTTTGCTCCTTCACGTGACGCCCCGGCTAAAGTTGAAGCACGATGATGTTTTGGCCATTTCTGTAGGAAGCTTCCGGCGATCTGCGAGGCCGCCGTGAGCTCGTGACACGAGCGTGCATCTCCAACCTACCGCAAACTGGCCGGCTACATGCTGAGCACCTGATGTGGTTGAAGCGCTAACCCATTATATATGAAAATTTTCATATAATTGATTACAAGGAAGGAACGGTTTAATAGTACTACTTCATCACTTATCTCATATACTCCCTCCGTTCCTAAATATAAGTCTTTTTAAAGATTTCAATATAAACTACATACAAAGCAAGATGAGTGAATATACACTTTAAAATATTTATTGGTAATATTTCTCACATCAGAGGGTTTATGATACCAGAGTCTTGCGGGTGGTCAATGATTTCTCTGGGTAAGTCCTTTGAAACACCGCAATGTCAATACCCAAAGGCTCAAATTTGCCATAGTCATGATCCTACCCTTCTTTCATGTATGCATGTTTGTAGAGTAAAATGCATAGAACCACCACTTTCGCGTCATAGCTCTCAGAAAATCACCACTTAACAAAACGTGACATTTTGGATCGCACCAAAAAATGATAGTGGCAAAGAGTACTGAACTGTTTTTGAGCAAGTTTTGACGTGGCCGATCACTCGCGAGCCGAGAGCGGCGACGGCGCACCGTTAACGGCCGTCTTTTTTGGCTCGGGATGAAGCTGTTAGGCTGGGCTGGGCTGGGCTGGGCTGGGCGCATTTGATCGTTTCTATTTACCGAGCTGCTGAGTCAGGCTGGGCTGGGTGATATTTGTTGGGCCGGGCTGGGCGCGTTCGATCATTTTTATTTACTGGGCTGCTGGGTCGGGCTTTGCTCCTTCGATTTTTCTCAAACAAAAAAAATTACACAACGGTAGTTCGATCGATTGACTGCGCCCGTTCGGTTTCTCTAGAAAACCCCAACCTCTACACACACAGTGCATTCATTCACATTCACTCTCCTTGCACAGATAACCACCACTCTCCATCACCTCTCCATCCAACTTCCTCCTTCCCACCCAAACAAAAGAAAACCTCCATCGCGCCATGGCATCTGGCCTCGGGTGGGACCAGGCGCTGCAGGAGATCTTCGACGATAACAATACCAAGCTCTCATACGCGCGCGAGGTGGGTACCTGGTACACCAACGTTGCAATCTTCAAGAATCATGCGCGCGCACTAATTGAGAACTTGGTCTGGGTGATGGGGGAGGCCAAAGATTCTCCGGGTCCATTCCAACAGGCACGATGCTACATGTACCAGAACCGCGACCAACTGCACGTGGACTACAAGCTCGACATGGTGGTGCCAGTGCTGCCCATCGCTCTGATGGAGATGAAGCCGCCACAGATGGAGCAGTAGGTGCAGGTGCAGGTGGAGGCGCCGCAGATGAAACAGCAGAAGATGGAGGAGCAGCAAAGGGAGGCGGAGACATGCACAAGCAGTAGGAAGAGGAAGAAGAAGCAGCTCCGCATCATGGGGCCAGTTCATCGATCACTCCGTCTTTAGAAAGCTGCAACAAGAGTGAGTCTAATGCACCACTTAGGTCCTAGTTAATTTCTGTAGCAAGATCTGAACCAATATATGGGTTCAATTAGTTTCTGAACTTATTAGTAGTGGAATTGCGTCTGAAGAACTAGAACTATGTGTGCTTTCTGAACCTATCTATCTATCTATCTATCTATCTATCTATCTATCTATCTATCTATCTATCTGCTCACATTATGTAAATGACATCTATCTGAATGTTTGTGGTCATGGTTTCTGGATGTTTGTGGTCATGGTTTCTGGATGTTTGTGGTCATGGTTTGTGAACTCATCTATGATATCTATCTATCTTTCTGAATGTTTGTGGTCATGGTTTCTAAATCTTTGTGCTCACATTATCTGAATGACATTGCTCATATTATCTGAATATTGGTGCCCATATTATCCATTATAAATGTCAAACTATGGTGCTCTAGGTTTCAATTCAAAGAACTATAGTTATGTTGTAGGTGTCAATACAAAGATAAAATGTCATAATATCTAAATCTCAAACTTTTTTCAGTCAGCTTACTATGGAATTATAGGTGTGCTCTAGGTGTCAATGCAAAGATAAAATATTAGTATAGTTGGATTGAATAAAGTCTGAACACTGCAAGTTTGAATATTGCAAGTTCTCTCCTAGTAAGGGACACTTGCTGCTATTAATCAACACAATTTTGAACATTAAATTGAGCACACCTACTAACACTTCACATCAGTCAGATCACTTTAACCCATGTACACTGACTCACTCCTTCTGTGGTCAACTTGTCCACTGCATCACTCAACCCAAAATTAACTCATGTACCCACTACACAACACCCTGTAAATTTCAGTAGTGGCATTTGGTGTTAGCTTCATTCAGTCCACAAAAGTAACTTGCCCTATAATAATTAACCATTTGCAAACCCTAAAATTCAGTCAAATAGAGCATGAAAATTCAGTATGATGTCAAAACCGCGTGAACTTCATGTTATCTTGATGTTTGAACTCTTCCTTGTGTGTGCTTGAGAACTATTGCACCTTGTGTGTGATTGAGACCTATGAACTTTTGGAGTGGAGTGTGCTTGACAACTATTGCGCCTTTATCCACTATTGCTTCTATGTGGTAGGTGCATGAGAATTATTGCTTTTATGTGCGATGTTGCTTATTTGTGGGATGTGCTATATGTTGTTGTTGTATATGTTTTGCTGCAGTGATAAACCAAAAATAAGGAAAAAAAGTCTATTGGACAAAACTTTACTAAGGGTCACACTCGGTAACATATGTTATCCCGAGAGCTCCTCTCTGTAAAGCCTCTTGAACTGGAGCAGGCTGCTAAGCTTGCCGAGTCAAACTCTCGGCAAAATGTACTGACCTGTAGAGCCTGGCATCTTTGCCGAGGGCATCCATGCTCTCGGAAAAGTAAATAAACTTTCCTGAGAGGAGCTCTCGACAAAGCACGGGCTCGGCTTGTGAGGTGGTGGACACATGGCAGTTTGCAACTGGTTAGCTTTGCTGAGAGTAGTTCTCGGCAAAGCAGCGGCTCAGCATACGGTGTGGGACCCACCTGTCAGGTGGTGGACACGTGGCAATTTGATATTCATTAGCTTTGTCGAGAGAGCACTCGGCAAACCAACGGCTCGACGTAGATCGTGGGATCCGCCTGTCAGGTCATGGGCACGTGGGAGTTTGCTACTCGTTAGCTTTGCTGAGATTAGCTCTTCGTAAACGAACGGTTCGGCGCAGGGCATGGGACCCGGCTGTCAGGTCATGGACATGTGGCAGTTTGCTACTCGTTAGCTTTGCCGAGATTGGCTCTTGGGAAAGCTGCGCCACATGGCTACCCTGTCTCCGTCTGTCGTCCGTGAGTCAGCTTTGTTTTGCCAAGGGTGCTGTTAGGCTCTCGGCAAACTGTTTGCCGATTTCCTGACAGTTGGTTCTCTCGGCAAAGTTTTGTTTGCCTCAGTGGTGTACGCAGGGTGGTCTTTGCCAAGAAAATTTGGCAAAGACTTCGCCGAGTCTTTCTGGCACTCGGCGTAGTGTGTAATTTCCAGTAGTGTATGCATATGAATTCATTTTAAATATAGCAATACCACAAGATCAACTAGGGTTCATCCACACATCCATATCCATCCATTGATACACACATCAATTCCAATTAAATTTAGTTACAAAAATTTAAAACTAGATGAACTAGGGTTCACCTATATCCATACATCCAACATATATGCATCCATTCATCCACATTCATATATCCATCCATCCATTCATCGAAATTTCAAAACTACTCCCTCCAATCCTGCCCGTTCGGAAGTTCTCCACCAGCCAGCGCTAGCCAGCTTCTCGAGGAGCCAGCGCTAGCCAGCTTCTCGAGGGAGCGAGGAGCATTCGACCCTGTGCCTGCAAGCTCGCTGTGCTGGGGCCACCAGGGCTGGGCCATAAGAAAAGAAGAAAACGTTTCGATAGGTACTTCGGGGTGGTACATGGATGTAAACTTCAACAACTCCTACTTCTGGTTTTAGCGAAGCTGGGATTCCGCTGCTCCTCAAAATTGCACGCAGCGATCGTTTTCTCCGTGAAGCCCGCTTCTAGGAGAAGGAATGTTCGGGCTGGCTTCATGCAGCTGTTTAGGAAGCTGGCTCCTGAAGAACTCCAGAACGGGCCCTAAATATAAGCCTTTTTAGAGATTCTAATATAAAATACATACAAAGCAAAATGGATAAATCTATAATCTAGAATGAGATCTCGAAAAAGTTTCAAACCAGAGTCAGAGTTGGCTTAACTTTTCCAAAAAGGTTGAAACACTGAATTCGGCCACCGGCGGAGGCTGTGGCCGGTCGTCCGGCTGGAATCATTTGCCTAATTCTTTTGCGCCAAAACCGCCTTCATGGGACGCCTCTGATGTCCATTCCTGCACTAGTGACCGGACCACACGGTAGCGTTGGAACCATTTTATCTTCTCGTCCGGCTCAACACTCCTTTGCCTTGATTGGACACGCTTCTTATCGAGAGAGAAACATAGAATCACGTACCCATTCCCACTTGGAGTTTGGCGTATATACACAACATCAAGGGCGTTCTTGGTCGATTCCTTGAAAATGCAGAGAGAAACAAAAAGAAATGTTCCATGGACAATAATAATATATGCCCATTTCCACTAAAGCGAATATTTTGTTTGGAGATAGAAATAGAATATTTGAGTAAACTTTCGGCGTTGGTATCATCAGCAAGCACAGCTTCATCAATCATTCATGTGCTATATAAAGGGCGGTGGTAGCCTGGGGCTGAGGCATTGCAAGCAAAGCAGCTAGCAAACGCACGTCGTAGCGCTAGCTTAACTAAGCTAACCCAGGTAGCCAGCCATGAACATGAACTACGGCTCCATGGGTCCTGGCGCGATGGTGCGGTGCAGGCAGTGCAGCTCGAGCATCACGGCGATGCCCGGCGCCCGCGCCGTGCAGTGCATGCAGTGCAGCTGCGTGACGCGCGTCAGCGGCCGTGGCCGGCAGCAGCACGGATACGGCCAGGGTTACGGCGGTAACGGCGGCGGGATGCTGATGCCGCCGATGCGTCCCACCCCGGCCTTCGGCGGCGGCCGCGGCAAGAAGCGCGCCGTGCTGATCGGGATCAAGTACACCAACCGGCGCTCCTGCGAGCTGCGGGGCCCCATCAACGACGTCAAGTGCATGCGGTACCTGCTCACCGAGCGCTTCGGCTTCCCCAACGACTGCGTTCTCATCCTCACAGGTTCGTAAACACGAACAAATCCAACATCTTTTCTTGTTTATTGAATCATACTTATTGTATAGTGTATACTCTGCAGACGAGGAGAGGAACCCGTGCAGGCAGCCGACCAAGGACAACATCCGCATGGCGATGCACTGGCTGGTGCAGGGGTGCAGCTACGGCGACTCCCTGGTGTTCCAGTTCTCTGGCCTGGGCGCGCAGGTGCCCGACGACGACGGCGACGAGCTGGACGGCATGGACGAGGCCCTCTGCCCCGTGGACTCGTTCCAGCAGGGCCCCATCCTGGACGACGAGATCAACGAGGCCATCGTCCGCCCGCTGGTGCACGGCGTCAAGCTCCACGCCATCGTCGACGCCTGCCACAGCGCCACCGTCCTCGACCTCCCCTACCAATGCACCGTGTCCAAGCAGTCAGTATCTCCTTAACTTTCTTAACCCCGATCCCGTCCATATTCGCATGCATCCATCACCTACTTACATATGTGTTGATCACTGATCAGGACCGGGCGCTGGAGGTGGAGGGACGAGCGCCCTATGACCGGCGCCTGCAAGGGCACCAGCGGAGGCCAGGCCGTGCTCATCAGCGGCAGCAGCAACGGAAAGAGCAACATGAGCGTGGTCAGTACTAGCATTGACAAGCTTTTTTTCTCATTCATTCATGTCTCTTTCGTTCTAACACGTCTGCCACCGGTGTGTGCGTGCAGCTGCCTGAGCCCTACGCCACGATCGGCGCCATGACGCACAGCTTCATCAGGGCGGTGGAGTGCGAGCCGCGCACCACCTACGGCCGCCTGCTCACCTCCATGAGGGCCATCATGCGCGACAGCAGCGGCAACTGCAACCTGCAAGGCCCCATCGGCGGCTCCATCCGCAAGGTCGCAAACTTCAGCGGCGTGGAGGTAAGCCAGATCTTCTCCCTCAAGTGTTAGCAGCATGCATCCTAGCTAGCGTAACTGTGGCCCATGGCACCATTTTTGCTCACATACACTGAACTGTGCATTCGGTTGAACTTTGCAGGAGCCTCAGCTGTCCTCTGCCTACAAGTTCGACGTCGAGCGCGAGCCGTTCTGCATGTAGAACCCGACCGTACCCGCGGTTCGACGTCACTGCGCCGCAGGCTACTGCAGTCGACGAATTAATTACTACCGAATCATGCATCGACCGTACTGAATAATGGGCCGGCTAATTAACTATGATGCTTGCTACTAGTATGTGTGACGATGTATCTCCTCACCTGACGCCATGCCATCAAGAATGAGCACTGCATAGCTCATACAAAGGCTCTCGAGGATCTCGTTCTCCACTGTACTGTACAACACTTTAACATGGCCGTTGTGTGTCGTGTCGTCCCCTTAAATAAATCAAGTTCTATGCATGCCGTTTGATCTCCGAAAGATATATGGCGTCTAAACTGTGGAAATTATGGACATGTTCGGTTCGAGAATGGTAAACGCAAAGGTGAACTGGCATTGTGAACGGCACAAGCAAAATCATAAACATGTTTTGTTCAACTCCAAACGGCAGTGGATGGCTGCCAAAATATCAATCTTCCGTCCCCTCCGCGTCCGGCCGTCACTCCCAGCCGTGAGCCTTTGCGTACTAGTATATTTTTGGGTCAAGCTGATGGTTCTACGACAATGATGGTGGTGTCATCTCGAATAAAAGTCCTCCGACTCCAATCCGGTTTGATGACGCTTGGTGGCATTGCTAAGGAGCCCCTGAGTTCTTGTCCCCCCCTTTTATTGAATAACGGGTTGGCTATCTGTATTTTTTTT
>NC_041384.1:681612169-681629126 GCF_002162155.2 Triticum dicoccoides | reverse complement strand
CTCCCCACCTGAATATATTTCTCAAGCTTTGCAATCCATCGTGCGAGTGATTACAAAGAGGTGAATTACATAGGCACGTGTAAACGTGAGGACAGGTAAGAACGCCACGAGGAGGCGGACTGTTTTTCTTCTGGCTTCCTCATCCGGTGAGTCTAGAGCATAAGGTCTTGTAATATGTTTGTGAGAGTGGTGATGCTGTGGTGGTCCTGCTGCCTGAAAGTCATGGCATTCTGAGAGTCCCAAATTTTCCAAAGGATGATGAGCAGTACCGAGTTCCAAACCCGGTGATCCGTAGCGGTTGGAGTGGGGCAAGCCCAAAGATCCTCAATGCCACCGCTGGGGGTGAAGCCCAGCCTTAGCCAGATGCGCTGGGCTAGGGGGCAGTTGAGGAAGATGTGAGATGTATCTTCACCACCGAAGCCACATCTTGGGCAGACAGCATCCGAGACAATATGCTTGTGCAGGAGGTTTGCTTTGCAGTTTAGTCGACCTCGAAACAGAAGCCAGGCGAAGATCCTGACCCTAGTAGGGACTCGCGACGACCAAATAGGGATGGAGTGGATGTCCTCTGAGTCATCCCTGAAGGTGAGGTCGTACGCCGCTCGCGTGGAGAAGGGGAGGCCGCCAAGGAGGAAGTGCTCGTCCGGTGCCTGGGAAGGCTGAAAGTCCTGCAACAAAGACAACAAAGACCACAACTCGATCGTAGCATTAGGGGTTAGGCGAGTCCGCAGAAAAGATTCTAAACCTTGATTCAGTACCGCAGCTACACGAGCGAGGGGGAGGGTGGTATGTGTGTAGAGGCTGGGGAACAGTTTCGCGAGTGGGTGTAGGTGTAGCCAAGAGTCTAGCCAGAAGTATGTGTTGGTCCCAGAGTTAGTTAGGACGAACGATATGGGGTGGAGGTAGGGTAGTTGCTGGTTGATTGTTTTGTAGAGGAAGGATGGATTGGCTCGCGGGTTAATAAGGGCGTTGGGATGTTGCAGGGCGAGCCAGTCAAGCCAAGGTGTTTGGTGCGGCAATAGTGCTTTGGCGGCAAATTTCATGAGGAGGCAGCGGTTTTGAGTTGCTAGATTTTTCAGCCCTAGACCACCGAATTTTTTAGGTTTGCAAACATTTTTCCAAGCAACGAGACAGTCAGCACCCGTGCAGGAGTCGTCCGCGGCCCAGAAAAAAGCACGCCGGACCGAGTCTAGAGTTTTGAGGACGCTTTTCGGGATGAGAAATACAGACATAAAGTAGACTAAGATTGAGTCAATAACTGCAGAAAGGAGAATTAGTCGGTCGCCTTTAGAGAGCAGTTTGGCTCGCCAACCAGAGAGGAATTTCTTGCATTTGTCAATGATAGGGAGGAACGCATTGGCGGGCAGACGGGTGGGTGCAAGGGGAAGCCCGAGATATATCTGCGGGAAGGAGGAGACTGAGCATTGTAGTGTGGACGCAATATCAGCAGCAATGTGAGGCGTAATATGTATTGGGACAAACTAGTTTTTGAGAAGTTGAGATTAAGGCCAGTCGCGAGAGCGAAGTTGTCGAGGATGCCTTTGAGTTGTAGCGCGGCCTCGTTCGAGGCTTTGGCGACAATTAGCGTGTCATCCGCGTATTGGAGGACTGTGGGTGGGAGATGGGAGAACAAGGGGTGGGAGAGGTGGAGTAGGTTGCAATCTTGTTGTATCATTTGCTGTAATAGGTCCGCGACAATGATAAAAAGGTAGGGGGAGAGTAGGTCTCCTTGTCGTAGTCCATTCTTACAGTTGATCCAGTTCCCTGGGACCCCGTTTAGCATGACAGCCGTTTTTCCGGTGGTCAGAAGGTTGTTAATCCAGTCAGAGAACTTGTGGGTGAAGCCTCGGGCTGCCAGGATGGTGAGGAGCGAGTCCCATGAGAGGGAGTCGAAAGCTTTTCGAAAGTCTAGTTTGATAATCATAGTTGGTGCTTTTTTAGAGTGGCAAGAGCTGACTAGATCTGCAGCGAAGACATAGTTCTCAGCGATGCAGCGTCCAGAGATGAACCCGGTTTGGTTTTCGTGGACGAGCAACGGGATAACGGTTTTTAGGCGATTTGTGAGAATTTTGGCAGGAACTTTAACTGGGCAGTTTTGAAGAGAGATAGGGCGGAAGGCATCAGGCGTATTTAGCTGTTCTTTTTTGGGGATGAGAATGATATGCACCCTATTTAGGCATTCAGTCTGGGCTAAGCCGTTCTGGAAGTCATGCATGAAGGCGAAGATGTGTGGCTTTACTAGCGTCCAGAACTTGCGGTAGAATAGTGGTCCGAAGCCATCGGGTCCAGGGCTAGCAAGTGGGTTCATCTAAAAAAATGAGTCCTTGATTTCGTCTTCAGAGAAGGGGAATCGATGTGTAGTAGCTGTGGTAGTGTGTGCGGGTAGTATTTTTTGGGGTCGAAGGTCCAGGATGTTTGTGGCGGGGTTCCAATGATGTTGGTGAAGTGATCATGCAGGATGTTAGCCTTTTGGTGATGAGAGAGGAAAACAGTTCCCCCGAGGAGAGTGAGGAGATAGTGTTTTTTCTAAGGCGTTGCGAGGCTGCGACATGAAAGTACTCTGTATTTTCCTCTCCGTCAATTGCAGCACGGACCTTGCCGCGCTGTTTCCAGAAGGCTAGTTTTTCACGGGTGGCGGTATGGAGAGCAGTAGTGATTACAGTTTTAAGAGTTTTTTTAGCTCCGGAGAGAGGTCTATGCTCTTCCTTGAGATCGACAAGGTTGATAATTTTGTTGGCTGCTATTTCCCTTTGTTGGATGGAGGATCGTTGTCTAGCCCAGTGTTTGAGCGCGGACCGTGAGGATTTGATTGCTTTGGAGAGGCAAGTGGAAGCGGGAAGGTTGCGGGCTGCGCGGCTATTGGGGGCCCAGTGCCTTTGAATAATTTTGAGGCAGTCCGCAGAGAGGGCCCAATGGGATTTGAAGCAGAAAAGGCGGGGCCGAGGGATAGCAGTTTGGATTTGGATGATTAAGGGGACATGGTCAGAGATGATACGTGTAAGGGAAGATAGAGTTGTGTTTGGGAAGTGGGAGTTCCATGCTAGATTGATGAAAGCTCGGTCGAGCCGTTCCAGTGTAGGAGAGGGCCTGTTGTTGGACCAGGTGAATCTGCGGTCTAAGAGGGGTAGCTCGATCAAGGCTAGGTCATTAATTAGGTTGTTGAAGGCATCAGCTTCTCGCTGATGGAAGTTAGTGTTATTTTTCTCATGGGAGAAGCGAATTAGGTTGAAATCTCCTACAATTAGCCAAGGCGTCTGATCGTGCTGTTTTATTTCTTTTAGTTCGTCGAGGAAGGCTTGTTTAAGCGGGCGGGCAGAGGGCGCGTGGACGTTAGTGATGGCAGAAGTTGACGGGAGAGCGGGGGGGGGGGACTTTGGTAGAGGTGGCGAAATTGTGATGCGTGTAGGATAGGACGTTGAGATGACTAGAGTTAACCGCCGAGACGATGCCACCCGCCGACCCATCAACAGGGAGGTACGCTCTTTGGTCCAAAGATCGTGGCAGAAAAGAGGAAATTTTTTGATCACTTATGTGGCTAAGCTTTGATTCTTGTAGCAGAGCGCAGTGAGGGTTTATGGCGATCAGTTCGGATAATACATCACCACATTCTGATTCATCTCCCAAACCTCTTACATTCCATGAGCAGATGGATATTTTTGTAGTACTCATAACAACCCGTGAGACACCAGGGCATGTATAGTTGGCGGATAATCTGGCAGAACTAGCAAATAAGAAAGCGGATACAAGGAGGCGTACATGGAGTAGCTCCAGACACAAGGACTAAAGGAACGACTATGATAGACGAGGCAGAGCCGGAAGAGGGGGTCCGCCGTCGATGCGCCAGCAGAGCGCAGCATGGGTGGGTGACACATCAGGGAACAGATGCGTCACCGGCAGAGTCGTTGCCGTCATCAGCACGGACGACAGCAGCAGCATCAAGGTCATCTGCTCCACAGAGGACCGCAATCTCGGCAAGGGCCACAGCAGAGGCAGGTGGTGCATCCGGGATATCCAGTTTGGAGTCATGGATTGCATTTTCCAGGGCGTGTGCGACATCAGATGCAGAGAGACGGGCCACCTTTGCACGGACAACCTTGGTGGTCATGTCCGTGAACGCGCTTGATTCCTTGGTAGTGAGGCATGCGCTCCTACGCAGACTCATGGCCTTGTCCTTGGATCGTTTGGCAGAGTGCCGAAGCTTGCGCACTAGGTTTTCATGCGCGGATGAGTCTGCAGCAAACCGCGGAGGCGTACAGATGAGTTCAGTGGCGGCAACGCCCAAGGGGACAGGTAAGGATGGAATGGATGGTAGTGTGAGGACAGGGGTAGACTTACCCGGGGAGGACGTACCAGAGGAGAACACAATTTAGGAGGGACCGAGGGAAAGGAAGGAGGAGGTGGAGCTGTCGTATGGCTTGAAAGCGGAGGGCAGTTCGTCAGTGTTTGGAGGCAGGTGTGAGTTGTCGTTGGCTAGCGGCATGGGAGGGGGCGGGGGTGATGGAGCAAGCCTGGGCAGAGCACCGGCCTTGAGGGGTGTAGGGCGAGTGACACTGGTGGAGGTGGATGACAACGCGACAAAAGTCGAGGCGGAGAAGGCTGTTGGGGGAGAAGCTCGTTGAGAGGGAGGCGCAGAGTCGTTGTCGGAGGAGATGATGTGGGTTGCGAAGAAGCACGGCGCGGGGGAGTCATCGCCGGAGGAGACGCGGAGCGGCGTGTCCGGGGCAGCGCCCGGCAGAGAGGTGGGAGGAAGAGAGCGCCCATCCACAGGGGAGGGGGGCGGTCCTCGAGGGAGCTCCTGGCCAGGTCTGACATCACGAGTGGGAGCAGGCGGCATGTAGTCCGACTCGGAGTCGGAGGAGAAGGGTGATGGGTCGCTGGAGCCCATGCGGTGGGTGATGGTGTTGGAAATATGCCCTAGAGGCAATAATAAATTGGTTATTATTATATTTCCTTGTTCATGATAATCGTTTATTATCCATGCTAGAATTGTATTGATAGGAAACTCAGATACATGTGTGGATACATAGACAACACCATGTCCCTAGTAAGCCTCTAGTTGACTAGCTCGTTGATCAATAGATGGTTACGGTTTCCTGACCATGGACATTGGATGTCATTGATAAAGGGATCACATCATTAGGAGAATGATGTGATGGACAAGACCCAATCCTAAGCCTAGCACAAGATCATGTAGTTCGTATGCTAAAGTTTTTCTAATGTCAAGTATCATTTCCTTAGACCATGAGATTGTGCAACTCCCGGATACCGTAGGAGTGCTTTGGGTGTGCCAAATGTCACAACGTAACTGGGTGGATATAAAGGTACACTACAGGTATCTCTGAAAGTGTCTGTTGGGTTGGCACGAATCGAGACTGGGATTTGTCACTCCGTGTAAACGGAGAGGTATCTCTGGGCCCACTCGGTAGGACATCATCATAATGTGCACAATGTGATCAAGGAGTTGATCACGGGATGATGTGTTAAGGAACGAGTAAAGAGACTTGCCGGTAACGAGATTGAACAAGGTATCGGGATACCGACGATCGAATCTCGGGCAAGTATCGTATCGCTAGACAAAGGGAATTGTATACGGGATTGATTAAGTCCTTGACATCGTGGTTCATCCGATGAGATCATCGTGGAGCATGTGGGAGCCAGCATGGGTATCCAGATCCCGCTGTTGGTTATTGACCGGAGAGTCATCTCGGTCATGTCTGCATGTCTCCCGAACCCGTATGGTCTACACACTTAAGGTTCGATGACGCTAGGGTTATAGGGAATAGATATACGTGGTTACCAAATGTTGTTCGGAGTCCCGGATGAGATCCCGGACGTCATGAGGAGTTCTGGAATGGTCCGGAGGTAAAGATTTATATATGGGAAGTCCTGTTTTGGTCGCCGGAAAAGTTTCGGGTTTTATCGGTAATGTACCGGGACCACCGGGAGGGTCCCGGAGGTCCACCAAGTGGGGCCACCAGCCCCGGAGGGCTGCATTGGCCAAGTGTGGGAGGGGACCAGCCCCAGGTGGGCTGGTGCGCCCCCCAACCAAGGCGCAAGGCGCAAGGGAGAGTGGAAGGGGGCAAACCCTAGGCTCAGATGGGCCTAAGGCCCACCTAGTGGTGCGCCCCCCTCTCTCCCCCCTTGGCCGCCCCCCTAGATGGGATCTAGGGCTGGCCGCCATCCCTAGGGGTGGAAACCTAGGTGGGGGCGCAGCCCCTCCCACCCCCCTATATATACTTGAGGTTTTGGGCTGCCAGAGACACGATTCAATCTCCTTCTTGGCGCAGCCCTACCCCTCTCCCTCCTCGTCTCTTGCGATGCTTGGCGAAGCCCTGCTGGAGTACCACGCTCCTCCACCACCACCACGCCGTCGTGCTGCTGCTGGATGGAGTCTTCCCCAACCTCTCCTTCTCCCCTTGCTGGATCAAGGCGTAGGAGACGTCACCAGGCTGTACGTGTGTTGAACACGGAGGTGCCGTCCGTTCGGCACTAGGATCATCGGTGATTTGGATCACGACGAGTACGACTCCATCAACCTCGTTCACTTGAACGCTTCCGCTTAGCGATCTACAAGGGTATGTAGATGCACTCTCCTTCCCCTCGTTGCTAGATTACTCCATAGATTGATCTTGGTGATGCGTAGAAAATTTTGAATTTCTGCTACATTCCCCAACAGTGGCATCATGAGCTAGGTCTATGCGTAGTTACTATGCACGAGTAGAACACAAAGTAGTTTTGGGCGTCGATATTGTCAATTATCTTGCCGTTACTAGTCTTATCTTGATTCGGCGGCATCGTGGGATGAAGCGGCCCGGACCAACCTTACACGTACGCTTACGTGAGACCGGTTCCACCGACTGACATGCACTAGTTGCATAAGGTGGCTGGCGGGTGTCTGTCTCTCCCACTTTAGTCGGATCGGATTCGATGAACAGGGTCCTTATGAAGGGTAAATAGAAATTGGCAATTCACGTTGTGGTTTTGGCGTAGGTAAGAAACGTTCTTGCTAGAAACCTATAGCAGCCACGTAAAAAACTTGCAACAACAATTAGAGGACGTCTAACTTGTTTTTGCAGCAAGTGTTTTGTGATGTGATATGGCCAAAGGACGTGATGAATGATATATACGTGATGTATGAGATCATGTTCTTGTAATAGGAATCACGACTTGCATGTCGATGAGTATGACAACCGGCAGGAGCAATAGGAGTTGTCTTAATTTATTTATGACCTGCGTGTCAATATAAACGTCATGTAATTACTTTACTTTATTGCTAAACGTTAGTTGTAGTAGTAGAAGTAATAGTTGGCGAGACAACTTCATGAAGAAACGATGATGGAGATCATGATGATGGAGATCATGGTGTCATGCCGGTGACAACGATGATCATGGAGCCCCGAAGATGGAGATCAAAAGGAGCAAAATGATATTGGCCATATCATGTCACTTTTTGATTGCATGTGATGTTTATCATGTTTTTGCATCTTATTTGCTTAGAACGACGGTAGTAAATAAGATGATCCCTCATTAAAATTTCAAGAAAGTGTTCCCCCTAACTGTGCACCGTTGCGAAGGTTCGTTGTTTCGAAGCACCACGTGATGATCGGGTGTGATAGATTCTAACGTACGAATACAACGGGTGTTGACGAGCCTAGCATGTACAGACATGGCCTCGGGACACATGCGAAACACTTAGGTTGACTTGACGAGCCTAGCATGTACAGACATGGCCTCGGAACACAAGAGACCGAAAGGTCGAGCATGAGTCGTATGGTAGATACGATCAACATGAAGATGTTCATCGATGATGACTAGTCCGTCTCACGTGATGATCGGACACAGCCTAGTTGACTCGGATCATGTAATCACTTAGATGACTAGAGGGATGTCTATCTGAGTGGGAGTTCATAAGATGAACTTAATTATCCTGAACATAGTCAAAAGGTCTTCGCAAATTATGTCGTAGCTCGCGCTTCATTCTACTGTCTAGATATGTTCCTAGAGAAAATTTAGTTGAAAGATGATAGTAGCAATTATGCAGACTAGGTCCGTAAACTGAGGATTGTCCTCATTGCTTCATAGAAGGCTTATGTCCTTAATGCACCGTTCAGTGTGCTGAACCTCGAACATCGTCTGTGGATGTTGCGAACATCTGACATACACATTTTTATAACTACGTGATAGTTCAGTTAAACGGTTTGGAGTTGAGGTACCGAAGACATTTTGAAACATCGCGGAACATATGAGATGTTTCGAGGGCTAAAATTGGGATTTCAGGCTCGTGCCCACGTCAAGAGGTATAAGACCTCCGACGATTTTCTTAGCCTGCAAACTAAGGGAGAAAAGCTCAATTGTTGAGCTTGTGCTCAGATTGTCTGAGTACAACAATCATTTGAATCGAGTGGGAGTTGATCTTCCAGATGAGATAGTGATGTTTCTCTGAAGTCATTACCACCAAGCGGCTAGAGCTTCGTGATGAACTATAATATATCAGGGACATATATGATGATCCTTGAGATATTCGCGATGTTTGACACCACAAAAGTAGAAATCAAGAAGGAGCATCAATTGTTGGTGAAACCACTAGTTTCAAGAAGGGCAAGGGCAAAAAGGGATACTTCATGAAATAGCAAATCAGCTGCTGCTCTAGTGAAGAAACCCAAGGTTGAACCCAAACCCGAGACTAAGTGCTTCTGTGATAAGGGGAACATCCACTGGAGCAGAATTACCCTAGATACTTGGTAGATGAGAAGGCTGGCAAGGTCGATAGAAGTATATTGGATATACATTGTGTTAATGTGTACTTTACTAGTACTCCTAGTAGCACCATGGTATTAGATACCGGTTCGGTTGCTAAATGTTAGTAAACTCGAAATAAAAGGCTGCGGAGTAAACGGAGACTAGCTAAAGGTGAGCTGGCGATATGTGTTGGAAGTTTTTCCCAAGCTTGATGTGATCAAGCATCGCACGCTCCCTCTACCATCGAGATTGGTGTTTGCATTGAGCATAGACATGATTGGATTATGTCTATCACAATACGGTTATTCATTTAAGGAGAATAATGGTTACTCTGTTTATTTGAATAATACATTCAATGGTCTTGCACCTAAAATGAATGGTTTATTGAATCTCGATCGTAGTGATACACATGTTCATGCCAAAAGATATAAGATAGTAATGATAGTACCACCTACTTGTGGCACTGCCACGTAAGTCATATCAGTATAAAATGCATGAAGAAGCTCCATGTTGATGGATCTTTGGGCTCACTTGTTTTTGAAAAGTTTGAGACATGCGAACCATGTCTATTGGTGTATATGCATGAAGAAACTCCATGCAAATGGACCGTTTGGACTCACTTGATTTTGAATCACTTGAGACATGCAAATCATACCACATGGGCAAGATGACTGAAAGCCTCGTTTTCAGTAAAATGGAACTAGAAAGCAACTTGTTGGAAGTAATACATTTTGATGTGTGCAGTCCAATAAGTGCTGAGGCGTGTAGTGGATATCGTTATGTTCTTACTTCACAGATGATTTGAGTAGATGTTGAGTATATTTACTTGATGAATCACGAGTCTGAATTATTGAAAGGTTCAAGTAATTTCAGGGTGAAGGTGAGAGATCGTCGTGACAAGAGGATAAAATATCTATGATATGATCATAGAGATGAATATCTGAATTACGAGTTTGGCACAGTATTAAGACATTGTGGAAATTGTTTCACAACTAATACAGCCTGGAACACCATAGTTTGATGGTGTGTCCGAACATCATAACTGCACCCTATTGGATATGATGCATACCATGATGTCTCTTATCGAATTACCACGATAGTTTATGGGTTAGGCATTAGAGACAACCACGTTCACTTTAAATAGGGCACCACGTAATTCCGATGAGATGACACCGTATGAACTATGGTTTAGAGAAACCTAAGCTGTCATTTCTTAAAAGTTTGGGGCTGCGACGCTTATGTGAAAAAGTTTCAGGCTGATAAGCTCGAACCCAAAGCGGATAAATGCATCTTCATAGGACACCCCAAACAGTTGGGTATACCTCCTGTCTCAGATCCGAAAGCAATAAGGGATTGTTTCTAGAATCGGGTCCTTTCTCGAGGAAAAGTTTCTCTCGAAAGAATTGAGTGGGAGCATGGTGGAGACTTGATGAGGTTATTGAACCGTCTCTTCAACTAGTGTGTGGCAGGGCACAAGGAGTTGTTCCTGTGGCACCTACAGCAATTGAAGTGGAAGCTTATGATAGTGATCATGAAACTTCAGATCAAGTCACTACCAAACCTCGTGGGATGAAAAGGATGCGTACTACTTCAGAGTGGTACGTAATCCTGTCTTGGAAGTCATGTTGCTAGATAACAACGAACCTACGAGCTATGGAGAAGCGATGGTGGGCCTGGATTCCAAAATGGCTCGAGGCCATATAATCCGAGAGAGGATCCATATATGAAAACAAAGTGTAGACTTTGGAAGAACTACTTGATGGACGTAAGGCTGTTAGGTACATATGGATTTTAAAAGGAAGACGGACAATGATGGTTAGTATCACCATTAAGAAAGCTCGACTTGTCGTTAAGATGTTTTCTGACAAGTTCAAGGAGTTAACTACGATGAGACTTTCTCACTCGTAGTGATGCTAAGAGTCTGTTGGAATTATATTAGCGATTACTGCACTATTTATGAAATCTTGCAGATAGGATGTCAAAATATTGTTTCCTCGACGATTTTCTTGAGGAAAGGTTGTATGTGATACAACCGGAAGGTTTTGTCAATCCTGAAAGATGCTAATAAGTATGCAAAGCTCCAGCAATCCTTCTAAGGACTAGAGTAAGCATCTCGGAGTTGGAATATATGCTTTGATGAGATGATCAAAGGTTTTGGGTGTATGCAAAGTTTATGAGAAACTTGTATTTCCAAAGAAGTGAGTGGGAGCACTATAGAATTTCTGATGAATATATGTTGTTGACATATTGTTGATCAGAAATGACGTAGAATTTCTGGAAAGCATATAGGGTTATTTGGAAAGTGTTTTTCAATGGAAAGCCTGGATTAAGCTACTTGAATATTGAGCATCAAGATCTATAAGGATAGATCAAAACGCTTAATGGTACTTTCAAATGAGCACATACCTTGACATGATCTTGAAGGTGTTCAAGATGGATCAGTCAAAGAAGGAGTTCTTGCCTGAGTTGTGACGTATGAAGTTAAGACTTAAAGCACGACCATGGCAGAAGAAAGAGGAAGGACGAAGGTCGTCCCCTATGCTTTTGTCATAGGCTCTATGCGGTGTGCCATGCTGAGTACCGCACCAGATGTGTGCCTTGCCACCTATATGGCAAGACGGTACAAAGGTAATCTAGGAGTAGATCACCAGATAGCGGTCTAAATTATCCTTAGAGGAATAAGGATATGTTTCTCGGTTATGGAGGTGATAAAGATTTCGACGTAAAGAGTTACGTCGATGCAAGCTTAACACCTATGCGGATAGCTCTGAGTAGAGATACCGGATACATATAATGGAGCAACAATTTAGAATAGCTCCAAGTAGAACAGTTATTTGAAATGGCTCCAAATGTAGCGTAGTAGTTGCATCTACAAGATGACATAGAAATTTGCGAAGTACATACGGATCTGAATGTTGCAGACCCGTTGACTGAAACCTCTCTCACAAGCATAACATGATCAAACCCAGAACTCTTTGGGTGTTAGTCACATGGGGATGTGACCTTGAGTGTTAATCACATATCGATGTGAACTGGATTATTGACTCTAGTGCAAGTGGGCGACTGTTGGAAATATGCCCTAGAGGCAATAATAAATTGGTTATTATTATATTTCCTTGTTCATGATAATCGTTTATTATCCATGCTAGAATTGTATTGATAGGAAACTCAGATACATGTGTGGATACATAGACAACACCATGTCCCTAGTAAGCCTCTAGTTGACTAGCTCGTTGATCAATAGATGGTTACGGTTTCCTGACCATGGATATTGGATGTCGTTGATAACGGGATCACATCATTAGGAGAATGGTGTGATGGACAAGACCCAATCCTAAGCCTAGCACAAGATCATGTAGTTCGTATGCTAAAGCTTTTCTAATGTCAAGTATCATTTCCTTAGACCATGAGATTGTGCAACTCCCAGATACCGTAGGAGTGCTTTGGGTGTGCCAAACGTCACAACGTAACTGGGTGGCTATAAAGGTACACTACAAGTATCTCCGAAAGTGTCTGTTGGGTTGGCACGAATCGAGACTGGGATTTGTCACTCCGTGTAAACGGAGAGGTATCTCTGGGCCCACTTGGTAGGACATCATCATAATGTGCACAATGTGATCAAGGAGTTGATCACGGGATGATGTGTTACGGAACAAGTAAAGAGACTTGCCGGTAACGAGATTGAACAAGGTATCGGGATACCGACGATCGAATCTCGGGCAAGTATCGTACCGCTAGACAAAGGGAATTGTATACGGGTTTGATTAAGTCCTTGACATCATGGTTCATCCGATGAGATCATCGTGGAGCATGTGGGAGCCAGCATGGGTATCCAGATCCCGCTGTTGGTTATTGACCGGAGAGTCATCTCGGTCATGTCTGCATGTCTCCCGAACCCATAGGGTCTACACACTTAAGCTTCGATGACGCTAGGGTTATAGGGAATAGATATATGTGGTTACCGAATGTTGTTCGGAGTCCCGGATGAGATCCCGTACATCACGAGGAGTTCCGGAATGGTCCGGAGGTAAAGATTTATATATGGGAAGTCCTGTTTTGGTCGCCGGAAAAGTTTCGGGTTTTATTGGTAATGTACCGGGACCACCGGGAGGGTCCCGGAGGTCCACCAAGTGGGGCCACCAGCCCCGGAGGGCTGCATGGGCCAAGTGTGGGAGGGGACCAGCCCCAGGTGGGCTGGTGCGCCCCCCACCAAGGCCCAAGGCGCAAGGGAGAGTGGAAGGGGGCAAACCCTAGGCTTAGATGGGCCTAAGGCCCACCTAGTGGTGCGCCCCCCTCTCCCCCCCCTTGGCCGCCCCCCCTAGATGGGATCTAGGGCTGGCCGCCACCCCTAGGGGTGGAAACCTAGGTGGGGGCGCAGCCCCTACCCTCCCCCTATATATACTTGAGGTTTTGGGCTGCCAGAGACACGATTCAATCTCCTTCTTGGCGCAGCCCTACCCCTCTCCCTCCTCGTCTCTTGCGGTGCTTGGTGAAGCCCTGCTGGAGTACCACGCTCCTCCACCACCACCACGCCATCGTGCTGCTGCTGGATGGAGTCTTCCCCAACCTCTCCTTCTCCCCTTGCTGGATCAAGGCGTAGGAGACGTCACCAGGCTGTACGTGTGTTGAACACGGAGGTGCCGTCCGTTCGGCACTAGGATCATCGGTGATTTGGATCACGACGAGTACGACTCCATCAACCCCGTTCACTTGAACGCTTCCGCTTAGCGATATATAAGGGTATGTAGATGCACTCTCCTTCCTCTCGTTGCTAGATTACTCCATAGATTGATCTTGGTGATGCGTAGAAAATTTTGAATTTCTGCTATGTTCCCCAACAGTGGCATCATGAGCTAGGTCTATGCGTAGTTACTATGCACGAGTAGAACACAAAGTAGTTTTGGGCATCGATATTGTCAATTATCTTGCCGTTACTAGTCTTATCTTGATTCGGCGGCATCATGGGATGAAGCGGCCCGGACCAACCTTACACGTATGCTTACGTGAGACCGGTTCCACCGACTGACATGCACTAGTTGCATAAGGTGGCTGGCGGGTGTCTGTCTCTCCCACTTTAGTCGGATCGGATTCGATGAACAGGGTCCTTATGAAGGGTAAATAGAAATTGGCATTTCACGTTGTGGTTTTGGTGTAGGTAAGAAACGTTCTTGCTAGAAACCTATAGCAGCCACGTAAAAAACTTGCAACAACAATTAGAGGACGTCTAACTTGTTTTTGCAGCAAGTGTTTTGTGATGTGATATGGCCAAAGGACGTGATGAATGATATATATGTGATGTATGAGATCATGTTCTTGTAATAGGAATCACGACTTGCATGTCGATGAGTATGACAACCGGCAGGAGCCATAGGAGTTGTCTTAATTTATTTATGACCTGCGTGTCAATATAAATGTCATGTAATTACTTTACTTTATTGCTAACCGTTAGTTGTAGTAGTAGAAGTAATAGTTGGCGAGACAACTTCATGAAGACACGATGATGGAGATCATGATGATGGAGATCATGGTGTCATGTCGGTGACAACGATGATCATGGAGCCCCGAAGATGGAGATCAAAAGGAGCAAAATGATATTGGCCATATCATGTCACTTTTTGATTGCATGTGATGTTTATCATGTTTTTGCATCTTATTTGCTTAGAACGACGGTAGTAAATAAGATAATCCCTCATTAAAATTTCAAGAAAGTGTTCCCCCTAACTGTGCACGGTTGCGAAGGTTCGTTGTTTCGAAGCACCACGTGATGATCGGGTGTGATAGATTCTATCGTTCGAATACAACGGGTGTTGACGAGCCTAGCATGTACAGACATGGCCTCGGGACACATGCGAAACACTTAGGTTGACTTGACGAGCCTAGCATGTACAGACATGGCCTCGGAACACAAGAGACCGAAAGGTCGAGCATGAGTCGTATGGTAGATACGATCAACATGAAGATGTTCACCGATGATGACTAGTCCGTCTCACGTGATGATCGGACACGGCCTAGTTGACTCGGATCATGTAATCACTTAGATGACTAGAGGGATGTCTATCTGAGTGGGAGTTCATAAGCGCCAGGAGCCCGCGACAGGAGCCCGTGACGCTGAAGCTGTGAGTGCTGGCGTGGGCTTGGATGGCAGCGTGGATGATGGGGGATGGGTTGTGAACGGGTGTAGACAGGTGCGCGAAGGCGATGTGACTGACATCATTGACAAGGCAGGCAGGCGCTACAATGAGCAGGGCATGATCATGGTGGGGGGGCGGGTGGTGTAGAGGCGGCGAGGGTGGAGGTGGAGACGCGTTGAGGCGAGGAGCATAGCTGCGCAGATCATGAAGACGCGATCGCAAGGTTTCATGGTGGATTGGAGCTGAGAGGGGGGGCGGTGGAGGCGGTGGTGGCGCAACGGGGTGCATGGGGGTGGGGGGCAGAACGGGAATGCCGATGAGAGGCGCGTTTGGCAGCAATCCAGCTCTCGGCCAAGGTGATGCCGAGCCGACAACCTGGGAGAGCTCGTTCTGACCAAGGGAGGCCATGTCGTTGATGGAGGTTGATCTAGCAGGAGGGGAGAAGGCAGGGTTAGTTGTGGGATTTTAGGGAGCGGTGGGAAGAACAGAAGAGATCGAACCGACCTGCAGTTGCGAGCCCAGTGGCCGGAGCACCAGCAGCGTGCGCACCGCACGGGGTCGCGGCAGAGCTGGACCTCGTGATCCAGAGCTAAGAAGCGAAAGCAACGGCGTCTAGTGGAGGAGAAGGGCAGGAGTGTTTTGAGCGATGAGTGGGGTGGCATCTCTCTGGTGAGCTTTATAGGGGGAGTGGGAGCGGGCGGAGAGGGAGAGAGTAGTGCATCCCGGTAAGAGCGGCAATCCCTCGTTGTTTGTGCTGGAGGAGGCGTCATGCATGCGGTAGCATAGTGTAGGGACGGCTGTGCAGGTAGTTGGTGAGGACAGGTGTTGGTATGGCCGTCAATAGTGTTGTGCGTGAGCAGCGTGATTCTTTGGGTTTGACCGATGATGGGGTCAGATTGCATGCTGCCAGGCGGAGTGGGCGTGGCTGGTTCAGAGAGGCATCGCATGGGGCCCTGAGATTCAGTGGGAGGTGGCTCATGGACCGGTTGTACGAGAGGGGGGGCGTGCTGGTCTTTGTGCATGCAAGTCTGTGCGTGGGTGGTAGTGATAGTGGCAGGTTGTGGACGGAGCGGCGAGCAGATAGCCTCGGTTGACGTAGTGGTCGTGGTGGCAACTGTGGGAGGATTCACGTCGTGAGTTTTGCAGGGAGATGGCTTGTTTTGTGGGTAGTGAATAGTGGTGGGTGGCAGTTGACTATTGGAGTTGGAGGCATGCGGTCGCATCACGCATGGTTGGACAGTGGTGGGGAGCGTGTTCGGAGAGGAGGGGTGCGGACCAAGGATCGAGCGTGGCGAGGGGGGCAGGCATGGGTTGCACCGTCCAGGCGGGCGAGCGGCAGACGCGGGGCAGTGTGTCTGAGCATGAGCAGTGGCGGTCACAAGTTGGTCAAAGAGGTAAAGAGAGAAGCATTTGAAATGTAGCGGCGAGCGGTTCAAGATTTGAAATCTCACTTCTTTGGACAACACTGAGGACAGGAACACATAGTCGTCTACTCGAGAGGCATGGAAATCCATTTTAACCGAGAAACAGTGGTCTAGGGCTGACATAATGAGGTTTATATTAGGCTTAACTAAGGGCGAGCAACATACTATCCAGAAAGGTGTAGCAGGTAGGCAGTAATTAGCAAAGAGAGGTGTGGTAACCTCGGTGTGGTACATGGTAAGAATGCGGTTATAGAATTTAATTCCTGGGCGGAGAGGCCTAATCTTTTTAGCTGCGTCGGGGGGTGGGACCGTTGGCGAAGGGCGGGCGGTCAGCGCAGCCGGAGGTGGCGGCGACGAGCACTGCGTGGCAGGCGCAGAGCGATGGAGTAGGGACTGCGAGTAGAGTTGGGTGGTTGTTGCATGTGTTTGAGGCAGGGAGATGGAGTTGCATGGATCCGGTGGGAGGAGGATGGAGGCGTAGAAGGAAGGCGAAGAGAAGGGGGAGGAGGCGATGATCCAAGCACGGGCGTCCGGGGATGCAGCGCAGAAGGAATATGCGGATGGCGAGATTTGCTTGACGTCGAAGGTGGCGGCGCATCCACCAAACCTGGTTTGTAGCAGGGCAGCAACGAGGTAGTGATCGAGCGGCAAGCTGGTGGAGTG
>NC_041384.1:681611280-681611912 GCF_002162155.2 Triticum dicoccoides | reverse complement strand
GGGAGACCATGGATCGCTTGGCCTGCCATAGAGCAGTTTGGAAGGCGAGGCCAAGCGAGTCATCTAGGAGCAGCGTGTTGCGGATGAATTGGAAAGCATGGTTGAGGCGGTCGCCGATATCGAGAGGAGGCGGCAGCTGTTGTGTCAAGCGGGGCGAGACAGCGGGAGGGGCATGCAGCCGACGAGGAGACGAAGGGCGCAAACGGGTGGAGACGGGGGTGAAGCCTTCCCGTGCAGCGTCGTCGTTGGAGCAGGAGAGGAAGGAGATGCGGATTTTTTGGGATATGATTTCAAGCTCCCGAAGGATGGCACTGGCCACCTGTGGGAAGGAGACAGTGATCCGGAAGGTGGAGTGCGAGAGCTGGAGGGGCATGAACATGTCGAAAGTTCCGCCAAGGCAGCTTTGGAGGTAGCAGGCCAGAAGCAGACAGTCAATTTCCGGGCAGGCGGAAACGACTTTGACGTTGAGATGAGTCCCCGAGCTGTTGTGGCGGAAGGGAGAGATTGGCTGAAGGATGGCGCGCCAGCACTGATCTTCGAAGTCGAGGCCCATGGCGTTTCCGACGCCAAGGGCGGCTCGAATGGCCCCAAGGACCGGGGAGTCATGGAGGGAGTCGTCGGGTAGTGGAGGC
>NC_041384.1:681595477-681611035 GCF_002162155.2 Triticum dicoccoides | reverse complement strand
GGATGGCCGGAGATGGGGGTGGAGGTGGAGGAGGAGGGGGGGCGAGAGGAGGAAGAGGAAGACTCATCTCGGTGACCAACACAAGACCTTTTCATGCAACCTTAAACCTTTACTACCAGCAACATCTCAAACCTTGTGTTGTTGGCTATCTGTATTGTCCGGCGACGTGGTTCCATGTACATCGGTGGTGACAACATTGTCTTCTTCGACAACCTCTTCCTTCGAGGCTTTGCAAGCAAAGTCGTCGGCTTGGTCTAGTGATATTAGTGCGTCTGTCTGTCTAGTACGAGGCGACTCCCCCGCTGATATGCTTGACGCGATTGCCAATCTCCATCGTTCACGATGATCTACTATTGCGGTGATTCAACGAGGTTTATTTTTCTACAGGTCTTTGCAGGTACTTTGTTGGTTGAATTTCTCGATATTGTTCATTTTTTCAACATGATGTTGTTCATTATATGTGTGCGCTATGGTGGTGCAACGGCGATACGTTCAAGTTTAGTTGCTCTGACAAAAAAATAGCGGCATTAGGGCATCTCCAAGGAAGACCCGCAAAACACTGGTATATGTCCAGTCGAACATATTTGTTCACTTTTGCAATTCAATGGGAACCTGTATCAATTCGTGAAGTTGTTCAAATATCCAAATTTCGATATTTTGGAAACAAACGCGGAGAGTTTTGTCGGAGTCTGGACATGCACTGACCAATCACATGCATGTCCCTCTTCTCTCTCTGTCTCTCCTCACAATCATACATGCATGACCCCCCTCTTGTCTCTCTCATCTCAACCGGACATTAAACCACAAATAACCCACCACATGCTTGGTCTTCATCTATTTTTTCTTTCTGATACTTTGTAATTAGCGTTGGATGGCTTTCCTCCCATATCATGTCCGTTAGATGGCCTTATTTATAGTCATAGTCTCCCCTTCGTTTTGGGGTCGTTTTCATTGTACCCTGTGTCTATATTGATCTAATATAAATCAGATATAATTTTGAAAAAGGGTAATGCATGGCTGACCGAAAGTGAATTCGACAAGCAACTTGGGGGTGGCTCTCTGTCCAAAAAATGGAAGATGCCGCACCTGGCCTATGCCCTCGCGGTCCATAAAGCAGCAGATGATGCCCGTCGTTGCCACCAACGTCGGATCGGACCACACGATAGCCTTCGAACCGTTTTATCTTCTCGTCCGGCTCACCACTCCTTGCCTAGATCTATCGGACACGCTTCTTTTTTTTTGAGAAATTATCGGACACGCTTCTTCTTTTTTTTGAGACAATCTCGCGAAACTTTTATTTAACTCGTCACAATGTTTACAGGGACAAAAGTAAGATCACCGAGGTTACCTAGCCAGACATGACGGCCAATCCCTAGTGAGAGAGCATGTTTCGCTAAATTGTGAGCCTCGGTATTCGAGCTCCTAAATTTATGACTAAAAGAGCAACTAGTAAAAAAGCTAGAATCTAGTAAATTCGGACACGCTTCTTATCGAGAGGAATACGTATCAGCTTTCACATGGGCCGGCGGGCTGATACTTCTTCCTCCCCTCTCATTTTTCTTTCTGAGAATTGATTCTTGGTTCGAGATAGATTTGCATCGTTGTAGTCAGGTTTTTCAGCGAGCAGGTAACTTGGATTCTTTCGTGTTCCTTGATGGACATGGGAATTTCTCTATTTCTCTGAACAGAAAAAGAACATCTCAGATATTTCTCTTGCACAGGCTTCGGATTCCTTATGATCAGCTCCACCAACGAACCATTTATACCCAAAATGATTTTCACTAAGAGCATCTGCAACCAGGCATCCCAGATCCTCCTCAAACGCCAGGGCGGCCCGCCTGGTCACTGACCGGTCATAAAATTTTGACCCAGCCGGACGCCTCAAACATTCGGGCTGACTGGCACCTCTCATATCCAGCCCAAATATGGACGGATATGGGGCGCCCGGGCGCGTCCGGGCACATATGCCACGTTTGATCCGCCCCACGCTGGCCCATCCGGCCCCACATATATTCCTTCCTATCCGCTCGTCGGACCAAACCCTAGCCACTTCACTCCACTCCCCTCTACCACCGAGCTCGTCTTCGGCGCCGTTCGTCCGTCTCCGGCATGGCGGGCAGCGGATTCGCGTCCTTCACCTCCAGATCCATCGACTCCGAACTCATCTCACGCGGCCCCGAGGAGGAGATTGTCGTCCCGCTTGCGCTTTGCCGCTCTCGAGAGGAGGCCCATGCACGACAGTGCTCGGACTCCTTCCGTCGGGAATCTATTGCGTCTGTCCAAATGGTGCATGGATCCGACGCTAGGGTATGCTGCATCAACGGAGGCGGTGCGGTTCGTCTGGCGTCCTAACACGATGGCGGACGCGCAACCCCTTCGTTGGTGCGCCGAGGTCATGGGCGCGCCGTGGGCATCGTCTGACGCAACCATGGCACGGCGTGCCCGCCGTGTGAGGCAGCGGGCGCGGGAGGCGGCGGCAGCGCTCGCGGCGGTGGACGTCGGCGAGGCGGAGTTGCATTCTCCGGCGCCCCATATGGTGCACTACTCCGGGCGCCACAACCGCATTGTGGTGGATGTCACCGGCTCGTCCCAGGACGGATCCATCGTCAATCTGACGTCCACCGGCACCCAACGGGTTCCGGGCTCCGACGAGAAAGATTAGGGCATGGAAGACGGCAGCGCCTTGAGTCCCGTGAGCCGGCTCGTATCCCATGCCCTACTCTACCCTGCCGGTGAACGGACCAAAACTCTAGGGAGCGTAGCCGGTCATTGGGCATGGCCACGACAACCGGACGAGCTCTGCCTAAAGATCGCTACGTTACATGTAATAATATAAATTTGAGGTTTCTAATTCGAGGTATCCGGATGTGGATTGCATTATTTGAGATGTGACCGGTTAGTGTCCGCGGACGCGTCCGGACGTGTTCGCGGGCGTTTGGAGGGCCAGATTTGCACATCGTGGCTGTAGATGCTCTAATAACAACAAATATGCTGCACGTACATTGTGAGTGCGGAAATGATTGTACCACCATGAGCAACAAAAGGCTCAAATATATGGGGACAATAAACTTAGGTGGGATGCTTCTTTTTTCTCTAAAAGCATCACGCTGAGGCCTTGTTCGTTTGCCGGGGGTGGGGTTCAAAGCCCACGGTTTGGCGGGGATAGCCCTCCCCGGGAATTTATCCCCATCTGCTCCATATAATGCATTCGGTTACATCTCGAATAGATCGGAGATGGATGTAATTTTTAATTGCTTCTTACGTTCTTTTTACTCTCTTGATGTTTGTTGAATAAATTGAAAGTTTTTTCCGCAAAAAAAACCCATCCAATTCTCTCCCAGCCTTGTGTTTTTTGCCGGGGACAAAACATCTCCTCCCAATGTGTGGAATTAATCCCAGACCATTACAACCTCTCGAGAGAAAACACCCCCTCTCTACGCGACCTCTGTCTCCCGCGATTGTGGAGGCGGCGCTGTCGGCGTGAGGATCCAGAAGGGCAAAGATTGTCAACATGTTTGGTAATTGTGTACATGGTATAAATTGCAAGTTTAACACAATTATATAAGTGTGGAGCATAATCACAACTTTTACAAAGATAAAGACCATTTTATTATGCAATGAAACCAATCACACAACTTAGAACAATGAAATTTATAATCCTTTAGGTAACAATGACCACTGACGCTGATGTAAAAAAAAGGTGACGATTGACGACTGCAAAACCTCCAACAAAAGTGGCGACTGAAAACTGAATTAAGAAGCTTCTCCCAGCTAGCCACTAATTACTTGGCAGCCGGGGCAGCAGCAGCAGCCCACATGGCCCGCAGCTTCTCGGCCTCCTCCAACATGCTTTCCATGGGCGGCGCCGCCTTCTTTGCAGCCTCCGTCTGCACGAACCTCTCAGCCCAGGCGGCCAGGCGTGGAGTCCTGCCAGCGTCGATGACCGTGACGCCGAACATGTGGCGCAGCGCCTCGATCCAGAAGAGGTTGCACCCGAGCGCAAGGTCGAGGTACCCGATGGAGTCGCCGGCGAAGAAGGCCTTCCCGCCAGAGCACTGGGCGAAGGCGTCCTCCAAGGGCGCGACCGCCGCGAGCGCAGCGGCCAGCCCCTCCGCCCTGTCCTCCTCCGTGGCCGCCCTCATGATGCCTATCCACGTGGGGACAGCCTTGTCATCGATGTAGGCCGCCCAGAAGCGGGCGACGGCGCGGTCGTAGGGGTCCGCGGGGAGGAGCGAGGCGGCGCCGGCCCAGACCTCGTCGACGTACTCGACGATGGCGAGCGACTCGCAGACGGGCCTGCCGGCGTGGATGAGCACGGGGACGGCCTTGCGCACCGGGTTGGAGGCGAGGAGGAGCTCGCCCTTGCGGAACAGGTCCTGCTCCAGGTACTCGTAGCTCACGCCCTTGACGTGCAGCGCCATGCGCACGCGGATCGCGAACATGCTCGCCGCCGTGCCCAGTACCTTGACATCATCTCCTTGGCCGGCCATCGTTTCCGATCTTCCTCTTCGATCGATCTTTTCCTTGGCTTGTAAACTATTTGCTCTGCTGTGTACGTATGTGCGCTTAAGTTTTGCTCAATTTGCAAGTGTACGTACATAGCTTGGTTCTTGTTGTTTATATAGCGCAAATCAAGCGGGGCAGCTGTTGGTGGAGAAGCTGCTAGAGCCATGGGAATTGTGTTGGGTCTGTATATGTGCATCACCCCATACGTACGCAGAATGCTTGCACCCCAAAGTAAGGTTGACTAGCTTGGCGTCACACGCGACGCTTCAGTGTTAGACGATGTTTCCGCGCGCGGCATGCCCTGCAAATGGTTCTTCTCTCTCAGTGTCTGCTTTCTGTAGCGATGAGACTCGGTCCACTCATCCAGTCATCCTGGGAACACTTCCAAAAGGCTGATTATTTTATGGTTTTGCTAAATCTTAGGTGCCTGCAAATTTTCTTTTCCCTCAGTCGATTTCTGCATTGCACGAGGCGACGGCGGTATTGACATGCGGACCGGCAATGAGCTCCGTTGGTAGAAGATTGAGTGGTTAATCTGATGCGAAATATATGATTTTTTTCGACAAAGGGTAATATATTAATATTAAGATGATATCAAGTACACCCGGCCTCTGCAACAACTTAATGCCACGAGTAACTCGAGGCATCAATGATGCACACAGCCAAAAAGAAAAAAAAAGAAAAGAAAAAAAAAGATCTAAGACACGCCGTAACCAACAACGATACCAAGCACTACCGTGACAACACACGGGCTGCGAGTAGGTTCTTCAAAAGCAACGTCTTCAAGAAGATAAGGACACATAAGTGTCACTGTTGCCAGATTCAGTCAAATACTAAATCCTGAGTTTTCACCCTGAGAGAAAAACTGAGCAACATCATGCAATGCCTTCAACAAGGTAACGACATCGAAATACCACCATTGCCAGGTATGACCGGCGAAGGACACACTAAGGGTTTTCACCCTGAAACTCCAGTCCTGGTACTGAAGTAGCACCACCAAACGCAACCACAATGTGTTGTTGCAACCGCTGGACCACCCCTTTCATTCCTTCAATCCTTGACAATGCCGAACACAGACAAACGCCCACATGCGTCGTGTTCTAGACCACTCGGCAACGAATATGCATAATCCTCGTGCATAAGGACCATGGAACATCACATCTCAGAACGTCTTCAGCCTAAATGTTTGGCATTCCATCCATTGTCCATTGCTCACACACACAGTTCTGATGGGATAAGCTGTGCTCCTATGAGCTAGTTGACTGGCGACGACGCGACTGCCAGGAGCCACCGGTACCACGATAAGGGCACCTTCGGCAGACCCATGTCATCCTCGCCATCAGCTGATGACAAACTTGGGAAAAGGATCCCTTCAGTTGTCCAGTTGCAGCCGTGGTTGTCCATGCCCCTAATCTGCAGATTGGAATCAGATCGGATCATAGTCAAACCGCAAGTGACCGCCGCCGCCATGGATGGCATCTCCGTCTTCAAATCTTGATCCAGCGCTGCACAAGTCGCCATGGCCAGCACCGCCTAGATCCAATGGCGGCCGCTGCGCTGCCCTCGCAGCCGCTCCAGCCAAGCCACCACCAGAAAGTTGAGGCCGCCGCCCCGATTTCGAGCTCCGCCGAGTGCCAACGCCGTCTAGGGCCGGCCCCCGCGCTAGGCCGGAGGTCCCCTCGGCAGGAGAGGACGAGAGCCCGCCACCGCCGTCCATCGAACGGGTCTTACCCGTCGGTTTCCTCCGGCGGCAGCGGGGTGGATGGAGAAGAGGGGAGACGGGGGCGGCGGCTAGGGTTTCACCCGTGCCGCCCCCTAGGAGCGGAGCGGGCGTTGAGAGGATGAAGACCTAGTAAATATATGATGCATGTTCGTTATAATATGCACGTCCGGATTTCATATAAACATGACATATTTTATTACACTAGAACAATATTCGTGCGTTGAAATGGAATATAAATATTCTAGTACGTTAGCTTGTGATTTATCTGTCAATAATAATGTGATCTGTTGGAAATATTAGCACTTTTCCGATTAGACTTATCCACGAGTAAACAGTAAGCATGGCATAAAATGTATGCATCTCATAGCGATACCTAAGCATACTAGCGCGTGTAGAACATAGAATCGAATCTTCTATGAGCAGCACATATACGGCTAGCAAAGTACGAGTAAATGAGGGATGAACAGATCATAGCGATTCTATGTTCTGCGCGTGCTAGTATGCTTAGGTATCGCTATGAGATGCATATCTTTTATGCCATGCTTACTGTTTACTCGTGGATAAGTCTAATCGGAAAAGTGCTAATATTTCCAACAATCCAAAAACCTTATTTTAGGCACTTTTTGATTCAAGGCTTTCCTGCTACTCTGAAATCGGAAAAGTTTATCGGGACGCATTTTAAGCGTTGGCAGACTAGGACCACCTTATGGCTCAAAGCGATGAACGTGTTCTGAGTTGGTGGCGTGTCCCTCATAGAAACGATTGCTCCTGAACAGGAGAAGGCGTTTAGGGAGGCAACCACAATCTTTCTGGGAGCAGTTCTGAGTGTGATTGGAGACAAGTTGGTTGACGCCTATATTCATATGGCCGTTGCCAAAAACTCGTGGGATGCGCTCGAAGTCAAATTCGGCGCAACTGATGCTGGCAGTGAGTTGTATGCCATGGAGCAGTTCCTTGATTACAGGATGGTTGATAACCGTTCTGTATTGGACCAGGCTCATGAGATACAGTGCATTGCTAAGGAGCTGGAGCTCCTGAAGTGTGAGTTACCGGACAAGTTTGTCGCGGGTTGCATTATTGCAAAACTCCCTCATAGTTGGAGGAACTTTGCTACTTCTCTCAAGCACTTGAGAAGTGAATTCTCTGTTGAGGATGTCATTGGTGAAGGAAATATGCCCTAGAGGCAATAATAAAGTTATTATTTATTTCCTTATAATCATGATAAATGTTTATTATTCATGCTAGAATTGTATTAACCGGAAACATAATACATGTGTGAATACATAGACAAACTTAGTGTCACTAGTATGCCTCTACTTGACTAGCTCGTTAATCAAAGATGGTTATGTTTCCTAACCATGAACAATGAGTTGTTATTTGATTAACGGGATCACATCATTAAGTGAATGATCTGATTGACATGACCCATTCCATTAGCTTAGCACCCGATCCTTTAGTATGTTGCTATTGCTTTCTTCATGACTTACACATGTTCCTATAACTATGAGATTATGCAACTTCTCGTTTACCGGAGGAACACTTTGGGTACTACCAAACGTCACAACGTAACTGGGTGATTATAAAGGAGTACTACAGGTGTCTCCAAAGGTAGATGTTGGGTTGGCGTATTTCGAGATTAGGATTTGTCACTCTGATTGTCGGAGAGGTATCTCTGGGCCCTCTCGGTAATGCACATCACATAAGCCTTGCAAGCATTGCAACTAATGAGGTAGTTGCGAGATGATGTATTATGGAACGAGTAAAGAGACTTGCCGGTAACGAGATTGAACTAGGTATTGGAATACCGACGATCGAATCTCGGGCAAGTAACATACCGATGACAAAGGGAACAACGTATGTTGTTATGCGGTCTGACCGATAAAGATCTTCGTAGAATATGTAGGAGCCAATATGGGCATCCAGGTCCCGCTATTGGTTATTGACCGGAGACGTGTCTCGGTCATGTCTACATTGTTCTCGAACCCGTAGGGTCCGCACGCTTAAGGTTACGATGACAGTTATATTATGAGTTTATGCATTTTGATGTACCGAAGGTTGTTCGGAGTCCCGGATGTGATCACGGACATGACGAGGAGTCTCTAAATGGTCGAGACATAAAGATTGATATATTGGAAGCCTATGTTTGGATATCAAAAGTGTTCCGGGTGAAATCGGGATTTTACCGGAGTACCGGGAGGTTACCGGAACCCCCCGGGGAGCTATATGGGCCTTAGTGGACCTTAGTGGAAAAGAGAAGGGGCTGCCCTAGATGGGCTGCGCGCCACCCTCCCTCCCCTAGTCCTATTAGGACAAGGAGAGGTGGCCGGCCCCCCCTCTCTCTTTTCCCCCTCCGCGAATCCTATTCCAACTAGGATTGGGGGGGGGGGGATCCTACTCCCAGAGGGAGTAGGACTCTCCTGGCGCGCCAAGCTTGGCCGGCCAGCCTACCCCCTCTAGTCCTTTATATACTGAGGCAGAGGCACCCCAGAAACACACAAGTTGATCCACGTGATCTATTCCTTAGCCATGTGCGGTGCCCCCAGCCACCATATTCCTCGATAATACTGTAGAGGAGTTTAGGCGAAGCCCTGCTGCTGTAGTACATCAAGATCGTCACCATGCCGTCGTGCTGACGGAACTCTTCCCCGACACTTTGCTGGATCGGAGTCCGGGGATCGTCATCGAGCTGAACGTGTGCTCAAACTCGGAGGTGCCGTAGTTTCGGTGCTTGATCGGTCGGATCGGGAAGATGTACGACTACTTCCTCTACGTTGCGTCAACGCTTCCACAGTCGGTCTGCGTGGGTTAGACCTGGCCATCCTCCGGGCCGGGCCAGGCTTCGGGCCGGTCCTGACCAAGCCCGAGGTAGAAAACTCAGGCCCGAGCCCGGCCCGGCCCGGCCGTCGGGCCTAGTTTTCAGGCCCGAGCCCGGCCCATCACAGCAAAAAACACGTCGGGCCTCGGGCCTCGGGCCGGGCCTCTTCAGTAAATGGCATAAACAGCGGGCCTAGGCCCGGCCCGACCTAGTCTTCGGGCTCAAAACCTAGGCCCAGGCCCGGCCCGGGAGCAGCGTCGGGCCGGGTCGGGCCGGGCGGCCCATGGCCAGGACTAGCGTGGGTACGTAGACAGCACTCTCCCCTCTTGTTGCTATGCATCACATGATCTTGCGTGAGCGTAGGAAAATTTTGAAATTACTACGGTCCCCAACAGTGGCATCCGAGCCTAGGTTATTTATGTTGATGTTATATGCACGAGTAGAACACAAGTGAGTTGTGGGCGATATAAGTCATACTGCCTACCAGCATGCCATACTTTGGTTCGGCGGCATTGTTGGACGAGATGACCCGGACCAACATTACGCGTACGCTTACGCGAGACCGGTTCCCCCGACGTGCTTTGCACATAGGTGGCTTGCGGGCGACTGTCTCTCCAACTTTAGTTGAACCGAGTATGGCTACGCCCGGTCCTTGCGAAGGTTAAAACGGAGTCTATTTGACAAACTATCGTTATGGTTTTGATGCGTAGGTGAGATTGGTTCTTGCTTAAGCCCGTAGCAGCCACGTAAAACTTGCAACAACAAAGTAGAGGACGTCTAACTTGTTTTTGCAGGGCATGTTGTGATGTGATATGGTCAAGGCATGATGATAAATTTTATTGTATGAGATGATCATGTTTTGTAACCGAGTTATCGGCAACTGGCAGGAGCCTTATGGTTGTCGTTTTATTGTATGCAATGCAATCGCGATGTAATGCTTTACTTTATTACTAAACGGTAGTGATAGTCGTGGAAGCATAAGATTGGCGAGACGACAATGATGCTACGATGGAGATCAAGGTGTCGCGCCGGTGACGATGGTGATCACGACGGTGCTTCGGAGATGGAGATCACAAGCACAAGATGATGATGGCCATATCATATCACTTATATTGATTGCATGTGATGTTTATCCTTTTATGCATCTTATCTTTCTTTGATTGACGGTAGCATTATAAGATGATCTCTCACTAAATTATCAAGAAGTGTTCTCCCTGAGTATGCACCGTTGCGAAAGTTCTTCGTGCTGAGACACCACGTGATGATCGGGTGTGATAGGTTCTACGTTCAAATACAACGGGTGCAAAACAGTTGCACGCGCGGAATACTCAGGTTATACTTGACGAGCCAAGCATATACAGATATGGCCTCGGAACACGGAGACCGAAAGGTCGAGCGTGAATCATATAGTAGATATGATCAACATAACGATGTCACCATTGAAAACTACTCCATCTCACGTGATGATCGGTTATGGTTTAGTTAATTTGGATCACGTAATCACTTAGAGGATTAGAGGGATGTCTATCTAAGTGGGAGTTCTTTAATTAATTTGATTAATTGAACTTAAATTTATCATGAACTTAGTCTTGGTAGTATTTTGCAAATCATGTTGTAGATCAATAGCTCGCGTTGTTGCTTCCCTGTGTTTATTTTGATATGTTCCTAGAGAAAATTGTGTTGAAAGATGTTAGTAGCAATGATGCGGATTGGATCCGTGATCTGAGGTTTATCCTCATTGCTGCACAGAAGAATTATGTCCTTGATGCACCGCTAGGTGACGGACCTATTGCAGGAGCAGATGTAGACGTTATGAACGTTTGGCTAGCTCAATATGATGACTACTTGATAGTTTAGTGCACCATGCTTAATGGCTTAGAATCGGGACTTCAAAGATGTTTTGAACGTCATGGAGCATATGAGATGTTCCAGGAGTTGAAGTTAATATTTCTACAAATACCCGAGTTGAGAGATATGAAAGTCTCCAACAAGTTCTATAGCTAAAAGATGGAGGAGAATCGCTCAACTAGTGAGCATGTGCCCAGATTGTCTGAGTACAACAATCGCTTGAATCAAGTGGGAGTTAATCTTCCAGATAAGATAGTGATTGACAGAATTCTCTAGTCACCATCACCAAGTTAGTAGAACTTTGTGATGAACTATGATATGCAAGGGATAACGGAAACGATTCCCAAACTCTTCGTAATGCGGAAATTGACGAAGGTAGAAATCGAGAAAAACATCAAGTGTTGATGGTAGACAAGACCACTAGTTTCAAGAAAAGGGCAGAGGGAAGAAGGGGAACTTCAAGAAGAACAGCAAGCAAGTTGCTGCTCAAGTGAAGAAGCCCAAGTCTGGTCCTAAGCCTGAGACTAAGTGTTTCTACTGCAAAGGGACTGGTCACTGGAAGCGGAACTACCCCAAGTGATTGGCAGATAAGAAGGATGGCAAAGTGAACATAAGTATATTTGATATACATGTTATTGATGTGTACTTTACTAGTGTTTATAGCAACCCCTCAGTATTTGATACTAGTTCAGTTGCTAAGATTAGTAACTCGAAACGGGAGTTGCAGAATAAACAGAGACTAGTTAAGGGTGAAGTGACGATGTGTGTTGGAAGTGGTTCCAAGATTGATATGATCATCATTGCACACTCCCTATACTTTCGGGATTAGTGTTGAAACTGAATAGGTGTTATTTGGTGTTTGTGTTGAGCATGAATATGATTTGATCATGTTTATTGTAATACGGTTATTCATTTAAGTAAGAGAATAAATTGTTGTTCTGTTTACATGAATAAAACCTTATATGGTTACACACCCAATGAAAATAGTTCGTTGGATCTCGATCGTAGTGATACACATAATCATAATATTGAAACCAAAAGATGCAAAGTTAATAATGATAGTGCAACTTATTTGTAGCACTGCCGTTTAGGTCATATTGGTGTAAAGCGCATGAAGAAACTCCATGCCGATGGGCTTTTGGAATCACTTGATTATGAATCAGTTGATGCTTGTGAACCATGCCTCATGGGCAAGATGACTAAGACTCTGTTATTCGGAACAATGGAGCGAGCAACGGATTTGTTGGAAATCATACATACTGATGTATGTGGTCCGATAAATATTGAGGCTCGCGACAAGTATCATTATTTTCTGATCTTCACAGATGATTTGAGCAGATATGAGTATATCTACTTGATGAAACATAAGTCTGAAACATTTGAAAAGTTCTAAGAATTTCAGAGTGAAGTGGAAAATCATCGTGACAAGAAAATAAAGTTTCTACGATCTGATCACGGAGACAAATATTTGAGTTACGAGTTTGATCTTCAATTAAAACAATGTGGAATAGTTTCACAAACTCATGCCACATGGAACACCACAGCATAATGGTGTGTCCGAACGTCATAACCGTACTTTATTGGATATAGTGCAATCTATGATGTCTCTTACCGATCTACCACTATCGTTTTGGGGTTATGCATTAGAGACAGCTGCATTCACGTTAAATAGGGCACCATCTAAATCCGTTGAGACGACACTGTGTGAACTATGGTTTGGCAAGAAACCCAAGCTGTCGTTTCTTAAAGTTTGGGACTGCGATGCTTATGTGAAAAAGTTTCAACATGATAAGTCGAACCCAAATCGGAGAAGTAAATCTTCATAGAATATCCAAAGGAAACTATTGGATAACCTTCTATCACAGATCTGAAGGCAAGACTTTTGTTGCTAAATTCGGAAACTTTCTAGAGAAGGAGTTTCTCTCGAAAGAAGTGAGTGGGAGGAAAGTAAAAAAACTTGATAAGGTAATTGTACCTTCTCCATTATTGGAAAGTAGTTCATCACAGAAATCTGTTCCTGTGACTACTACACCAATTAGTGAGGAAGCTAATGATGATGATCATGTAACTTCAGATCAAGTTACTACCAAATCTCATAGGTAAACCAGAGTGAGATCCGCACCAGAGTGGTATGGTAATCCTGTTCTGGAAGTCATGTTACTAGACCATGACGAACTTGCGAACTATGAGGAAGCGATGATGAGCCCAGATTCCGCGAAATGGTTTGAGGCCATGAAATCTGAGATATGATCCATGTATGAGAACAAAGTATGGACTTTGATGGATTTGCCCGATGATCGGCAAGCCATAGAAAATAAATGGATCTTCAAGAGGAAGACGGACGCTGATAGTAGTGTTACTATCTACAAAGCTAGAATTGTCGCAAAAGGTTTTCGACAAAGTTCAAGGTGTTGACGATGATGAGAGTTTCTCACTCATATCTATGCTTAAGTCTGTCCGAATCATGTTAGCAATTGCCGCATTTTATGAAATCTGGCAAATGGATAAACAAAACTGCATTCCTTAATAGATTTATTAAAGAAGAGTTGTATATGATACAACCAGAAGGTTTTGTCAATCTTAAAGGTGCTAACAAAATATGCAAGCTCCAGCGATCCATCTATGGACTGGTGCAAGCATCTCGGAGTTGGAATATACGCTTTGATAAGTTGATCAAAGCATATAAGTTTTATACAGACTTGCGGTGAAGCCTGTATTTACAAGAAAGTGAGTGGGAGCACTACATCATTTCTGATAAGTATATGTGTATGACATATTGTTGATCGGAAATAATGTAGAATTAATCTGCAAAGCATAAAGGAGTGTTTGAAAGGAGTTTTTCAAAGAAAGACCTCGGTAAAGCTGCTTACATATTGAGTATCAAGATCTATAGAGATAGATCAAGACGCTTGATAAGTTTTTCAATGAGTACATACCTTGACAAGATTTTGAAGTAGTTCAAAATGGAACAGTCAAAGAAAAAGTTTCTTGCCTGTGTTACAAGGTGTGAAGTTGAGTAAGACTCAAAGCCCGACCACGGCAGAAGATAGAAAGAGAATGAAAGTCATTCCCTATGCCTCAGCCATAGGTTCTATAAAGTATGCCATGCTGTGTACCAGATCTATTGTATACCCTACACTGTGTTAAGCAAGGGAGTACAATAGTGATCTAAGAGTAGATCACTGGACAGCGGTCAAAATTATCCTTAGTGGAATAAGGAAATATTTCTCAATTATGGAGGTGACAAAAAGGTTCGTCATAAAAAGTTACGTCGATGCAAGTTTTGACACAGATCTGGATGACTCTATGTCTCGATCTAGATACATATTGAAAGTGGGAGCAATAAGCTAGAGTAGCTCCGTGCAGAGAATTGTTGACATAGAAATTCGCAAAATACTTACGGATCTGAATGTGACAGACCCGTTGACTTAAATTATCTCACAAGCAAAACATGATCACACCTTAGTACTCTTTGGGTGTTAATCACATAGTGATGTGAACTAGATTATTGACTCTAGTAAACCCTTTGGGTGTTTATCACATATCGATGTGAACTATGGGTGTTAGAATCATTACTGTGTAATCTAGATTATTGACTCTAGTGCAAGTGGGAGACTGAAGGAAATATGCCCTAGAGGCAATAGTAAAGTTATTATTTATTTCCTTATAATCATGATAAATGTTTATTATTCATGCTAGAATTGTATTAACCGGAAACATAATACATGTGTGAATACATAGACAAACTTAGTGTCACTAGTATGCCTCTACTTGACTAGCTCGTTAATCAAAGATGGTTATGTTTCCTAACCATGAACAATGAGTTGTCATTTGATTAACGGGATCACATCATTAGGAGACTGATGTGATTGACTTGATCCATTCCGTTAGCTTAGCACTTGATCGTTTAGTTTGTTGCTATTGCTTTCTTCATGACTTATACATGTTCCTATAACTATGAGATTATGCAACTACCGTTTACCGGAGGAACACTTTGGGTACTACCAAACGTCACAACATAACTGGGTGATTATAAAGGAGTACTACAGGTGTCTCCAAAGGTAGATGTTGGGTTTGCGTATTTCGAGATTAGGATTTGTCACTCCGATTGTCGGAGAGGTATCTCTGGGCCCTCTAGGTAATGCACATCACATAAGCCTTGCAAGCATTGCAACTAATGAGGTAGTTGCGAGATGATGTATTACAGAACGAGTAAAGAGACTTGCCGGTAACGAGATTGAACTAGGTATTGGAATACCGACGATCGAATCTCGGGCAAGTAACATACCGATGACAAAGGGAACAACGTATGTTGTTATGCGGTCTGACCGATAAAGATCTTCGTAGAATATGTAGGAGCCAATATGGGCATCCAGGTCCCGCTATTGGTTATTGACCGGAGACGTGTCTCGGTCATGTCTACATTGTTCTCGAACCCGTAGGGTCCGCACGCTTAAGGTTACGATGACAGTTATATTATGAGTTTATGCATTTTGATGTACCGAAGGTTGTTTGGAGTCCCGGATGTGATCACGGACATGACGAGGAGTCTCGAAATGGTCGAGACATAAAGATTGATATATTGGAAGCCTATGTTTGGATATCGGAAGTGTTCCGGGTGAAATCGGGATTTTACCGGAGTACCGGGAGGTTACCGGAACCCCCC
>NC_041384.1:681577191-681595363 GCF_002162155.2 Triticum dicoccoides | reverse complement strand
CCAGAGGGAGTAGGACTCTCCTGGCGCGCCAAGCTTGGCCGGCCAGCCTCCCCCCTCTAGTCCTTTATATACTGAGGCGGAGGCACCCCAGAAGCACACAATTTGATCCATGTGATCTATTCCTTAGCCGTGTGCGGTGCCCCCAGCCACCATATTCCTCGATAATACTGTAGCGGAGTTTAGGCGAAGCCCTGCTACTGTAGTACATCAAGATCGTCACCATGCTGTCATGCTGACGGAACTCTTCCCTGACACTTTGCTGGATCGGAGTCCGAGGATCGTCATCGAGCTGAACGTGTGCTCGAACTCGGAGGTGCCGTAGTTTCGGTGCTTGATCGGTCGGATCGGGAAGACGTACGACTACTTCCTCTACGTTGCATCAACGCTTCCGCAGTCGGTCGGCGTGGGTACATAGACAACACTCTCCCCTCTCGTTTCTATGCATCACATGATCTTGCGTGAGCGTAGGAAAATTTTGAAATTACTACGTTCCCCAACAATTGGTCATCTCAGTGTTGAGCAGAACTCGAGAGCAAAGGACTCACACATGAAAGGGGCAGAGGGTTCTTCTAGCGCCAATGTGGTGCAGAAGAACTTCCACAAGTTCAAGGGAAAGAACTCTGTCCAGCAGAATACTACCTAAGAAGAAGGGTAAGAAGAAAGACAACAAGAGAGATGGCTGCTTTACTTGTGGTTCAGATGAACATTGGTCAAACAAGTGCCCAAATAAGTAGAAGAAGCCAGCACAGGACTCCAAGTCTGTGAATGTCACTCTGAGCAACAATGATGCGGCATCTGGGTATGGTAATCTATTTACCATACTTTCAGTTTGTCACTCCACCGATTGGTGGATTGACACTGGGGCCAATATTCATGTGTGTGCTGATGTGTCTTTGTTTTCTTCCTACCAGGTCGCACGAGATTGTTCCGTCCTGATGGGGAATGGCTCGCATGCTTCTGTTCATGGTGCTGGCACGGTAGATCTGAAGTTTACTTCGGGAAAGATCGTGCAACTTAAGAACGTGCAGCATGTCCCTGCCATAAAGAAGAATCTCGTTAGTGGCTCCCTTCTATGTAAAGAAGGGTTTAAGTTAGTATTTGAGTCTAACAAAGTAGTCGTATCTCGGTATGGACTATTTGTTGGAAAAGGATATGATTGTGGTGGTTTGTTCCGCCTTTCCCTGAAGGATTTCTGTAATAAAGTCGTGAACCAAATTCATTCTAATGTGAACAAATCTGAGGTTTGGCATTCACGTCTCTGTCACATAAATTTCGGTTGTATGACGCGGCTAGCTAAGATGGATTTAATCCCGAGTTTCACTTTAGCCAAAGGCTCTAAGTGCCATGCGTGTGTGCAAGCTAAGCAACCTCGTAATCCTCACAAGCCTGCGAAGGAGAGACACCTGGCACCTCTAGAGCTCATACATTCAGATCTCTGTGAGATGAATGGTGTGTTGACTAAAGGTGGAAAGAAATACTTCATGACTCTGATTGATGATTCCACTAGATTCTGCTATGTGTATTTGTTAAATACTAAGGATGAGGCTCTACACTACTTTAAAGTCTATAAGGCTGAAGTTGAGAACCAACTTGAGAAGAAAATAAAACAAGTCCGGTCTGATCGTGGTGGAGAGTACTTCTCTTATGAGTTCGATTTATTCTGTGCGGAACATGGTATTATTCATGAGAGGACGCCTCCCTACTCACCCCAGTCAAATGAGGTTGCCGAACAGAAAAACCGTACTCTAACTGATTTGGTTAACGAAAGGATAATGAGAGTACTCCCTATGAGCAATGGGAAAAATAAAAGAACTACACTCTCTTACTTGCGTACTTGGGGCTATTTGGTGAAAGTCAATGTGCCAATAATCAAAAAGCGCAAGTTGGGACCAAAGACCGTGGACTGTGTTTTCTTGGCTATGCCAAGCATAGCGTTGGCTATAGATTTCTAGTGGTGAAATCTGAGGTACCTGACCAGAAGGTCGGTGCAATTATAGAGTCTAGGGATGCTACATTCTTTGATGATATTTTCTCCATGAGAGATATGCAAAGCAATTCTAGACTGGAATCTGATGAGACTCCTGAACCTGCTATTCCGATGGAATATTATGAACATAAAAGTGATAAGAGTTCCACGGAGGATGACGAGGAAGCTCCTGTTAGGAGCAAGAGACAAAGGACTGCAAAGTCCTTTGGTGATGATTTCCTCGTGTACCTCGTGGATGATGATACTTCCAGCTCCATTTCAGAAGTTTATGCATCTCCGGATGCTGACTACTGGAAGGATGCAGTCCGTAGTGAGATGGATTCCATCTTGGCTAATGGGACATGGGAGATCACTGATCGTCCTTATGGTTGTCAACCATTAGGATGTAAGTGGGTGTTCAAAAGGAAGCTTAGGCCCGATGGTACTGTTGAGAAGTACAAGGCTAGGCTTGTGGCCAAGGGTTATACCCAGAAAGAGGAAGAGGATTTCTTTGACACTTATTCACCTATTGCTAGACTGGCAACCATTCGAGTGTTACTCGCTTTGGCTGCCTCGCATAATCTTCTCATTCATCAGATGGATGTTAAGACGACTTTCCTTAACGGAGAGCTAGACGAGGAAATTTACATGCAACAGCCGGATGGCTTTGTAGTAAATGGTCAGGAAGGAAAGATGTGTAAGCTAGTGAAATCTTTGTATGGCCTGAAACAAGCGCCTAAGCAATGGCATGAGAAGTTCAACACTACTCTGACATCTGCTGGCTTTATTGTGAACAAGCTGGCAAATGTGTATGTTATCGCTATGGTGGGGCGAAGGAGTTATACTGTGTCTGTATGTCGATGACATACTGATATTTGGGACCCACCTCAAGGTCATTGAGGAGGTCAAGTCTTTTCTATCTCACAACTTTGAGATGAAGGACCTGGGTGTGGCTATTGTTATCCTGAACATCAAGCTACTGAGAAATTCTAAGGGTGGAATTACACTTTTGCAATCCCACTATGTTGAGAAGATTTTGAGCCGTTTTGGATATTCGGACTGCAAACCTTCTGCAACACCATATGATCCTAGCGTGCGGATTCGAAAGTTTGAAGGCACGACTATAGATCAATTGAGATATTCTTAAGTGGTTGGTTCACTGATGTACCTAGCATGTGCTACTCGTCCTGACATCTCATTTGCTATGTGCAAACTGAGCCGGTTTGTTTCCAATTCGGGAGATGTGCACTGGCATGCTATTGAGCGAGTGATGCGTTATTTGCAAGGTACTGCAAACTATGGAATTCACTATTCTGGGTACCCGACGGTACTTGAGGGGTATAGTGATTCAAATTGGATATCTGATGCTGATGAGATGAAAGCCACAAGTGGACATGTCTTCACACTTGGTGGTGGTGCTGTTTCCTGGAAGTCTTGCATGCACACGATCTTAACCAGATCGACTATGGAAGCAGAACTCACATCATTAGACACATCATGCGTCGAAGCAGAATGGCTTCGAGAGCTTTTGATGGATTTGCCGGTGGTTGATAAACCAGTGCCGGCTGTCCTTATGAATTGTGACAATCAAACAGTGATTGCCAAGGCTAAGAGTTCAAAGGACAACATCAAATCCACATAGCACATAAGAAGAAGATTGAAATCTGTCAGAAAATCAAGAAACTCCGGAGTAATAGCATTGGATTACATCCAGACGGCTAAGAATCTGGCAGACCCTTTTACGAAAGGGCTATCACGGATTGTGATAGAAAATGCATCAAGGGAGATGGGTATGAGACCCACGTAAGTTGCCATGGGGGTAACCCAACCTATGTGATCGGAGATCCCGTGAATTAGGACCTGGGAAAACAATCCAGCGGTCAACTGAGGAGAGTATCCTTAATTAACCCACTTCGTTGGAGATGCACAATACTCTCAATTTTGTAAGGCAGACTGACTTTTGTCTTAATGTGTAAGCTTGTGTAAGCAAGATGCTAACCTACAGAGCATTCTTTGAAGGAACACACCTATGTGAGTCCGACTGCTGGTCACAGTCTATGAGACTGGGTAATCTCTATTAAACTCATGAGAAGGTACGAAGTATGACTAATAAGCTCCACCCGTGGGGTTTAGCCTTCGGCAGCCATGTATCAGCTGACAATAGGAGAAACTTCTGCACGCCAAACTGACAATCAAGGCATAGTCCATTGTTCAGTTGTGAAGAAGTCTAATCCTGTTGCTCTAGGTGGAATTTCAACTTAACAGTCTCCACTGAAAATACTGGTATATCAAACATTGTTTGGAACAGTTGACAAACTAATGTGCCTCGAGATCTGGTGGGGGATTTTTGGATTATGGATGGGCTTAGGCCCATATAAGACACTAATCCCTGGTTAATCTTGAGGCCCATGTATGAGATGGCAGGTGGTGGGAAGTTTAGTCCCACCTTGCTAGTTGAGGAGAGTTGAGACCCCTTTATAAGGGCTGCTCTACCACTTGCCATTGGGAGCTTGGGAAGAGGAGTGGTACTCGCGCGCTCCTCCACCTCCGCCGCCCGCATCACCTCGTCACGATGCACGCGCGCCGCTGGTTGCGGGAACGAGCCGAAGCTTATTTTTGCCGCTCAGGAATGAATTAATTAACCAAGGATTAATTAACAAGTCGCTAACATGTGGGCCACTGTCCAAGACGTTGGACTGTGGGCTGACTTGCGTTGCCGGGATTCGTCGACTCCCTTGCCGGGGTTTGACCCTTGCCGGGACCCGCGTATTCGTCAACTCCCTTGCCGGGAGTGCGACCCTTGCCGGGAAGTGGGCCAACTCGGTCGTGGGCCTCGGCAAGGCCCACGACTTTCTTCCTTATGGACTATATAAGAAGGCTCTGGCCAGTGAAGTAACCTAGTTCGGTTCACTCACTCCCTCTCACGTGACCTAGCCGTCATCTACTGTTCCTCACTCTGTGTTGTCTCCGGCGATCCCATACTGACGACCACGTGCACGGCTAGTCGGGAGAGCAGGTGCCTCCGGAACCCTGTCGTTCGAGATCCTGCCCGGGAGAACGGCAATAAGGTTTTTGGGGAGCGTCTCGACACGACTGCTCTCGATCCGTCCCCAACTCTTTTCGCCTCTGCTTCCACTACTTCCTCTGCATCAACACCTTGGCCGACGACGCCGCGGCTAAAAAGAAGGCCACGGACGACACCGAGGCTGCTGCTGCAGCCGCCGCGTTGGCCTGGCCAACCGGAAGGTAGGATCTGTTCATCCCTCATTTGCTCGTACTTATGCTAGCCGTATATGTGCTACTCATAGAAGGTTCAATTCTATGTTCTGCACGTGCTAGTATGCTTAGGTATCGCTATGAGATGCATATCTTTTATGCCATGCTTACTATTTACTCGTGGATAAGTCTAATCGGAAAAGTGCTAATATTTCCAACATGACCCTGCAAATAAATGTTCATCAAATTGTGACTGTGAATTAACATATATTTAGATTAGAAGTTTGGTAAAATTAAAGTGAAATTAGTTGAGAAGGTAAGTAAATTAAAGTGGAATTGGTTCAGAAGGTAAGTAAAGTAAGGTGATTGATTATCATATAAATGAAAGGTTGGGCGAAGGGGTGGTGGGAAGAAAGGTGAAATGGGAACCTTACTTTTTCTTAAGTAAGTAGTATAGAGATTTACATCAACTATGGTGCTAGTCCGGCTCTAGAGTCTGACCATGAACCTAGAGAACAGAAGCTTCCTTCTCTAGCTCCACCTCGGCGCTCTCCGGCTCAGCCTCCAAAGGCCCAGGAAGTGAAGTTGTCTGGCTCCATGACACTGCCAAGCGACTAATCGGCCGACGACGCTCAGCCCACCAAGCTTGACGTCGATGGGAGGGGAGGAGCGGTGGCCTATCCGGGACCAGGCAGCGGCGACCTACCGTGCACCATTATTCCTCCTTGTTGGCGACGCCCACAGACATGACTGCTTGATGGTCTTCGTGGCGGGGCGCGGACTCGGCGATTTCCTCTTCCTCCTCCTCATCGGTCCCGCCGAACACCCCCTCCCTTACCTCGTCATCGCACTCCTTGCCGGCGGCCGCCATCTCCGACACCCGCAGGCGGTACCGCTAGCAGGCGAGGCGGATCTCGCGGGAGGAGCGGTAGGACCCGAGCAGCGCCTCCTGCTCCATCATGTCGACGTCCGGCACGACCGCTCTGCCGGCGCTGAGCTGCTCCTCCGCCTGCAGATGCTCCTAGAGGAGGTCATGGTTGTAGGCGGCGTCGGCCTATTGTTGGAAATATACCCTAGAGGCAATAATAAATTGATTATTATTATATTTCCTTGTTCATGATAATCGTTTATTATCCATGCTAGAATTGTATTGATAGGAAACTCAGATACATGTGTGGATACATAGACAACACCATGTCCCTAGTAAGCCTCTAGTTGACTAGCTCGTTGATCAATAGATGGTTATGGTTTCCTGACCATGGACATTGGATGTCGTTGATAACGGGATCACGTCATTAGGAGAATGATGTGATGGACAAGACCCAATCCTAAGCCTAGCACAAAGATCGTGTAGTTCATATGCTAAAGCTTTTCTAATGTCAAGTATCATTTCCTTAGACCATGAGATTGTGCAACTCCCGGATACCGTAGGAATGCTTTGGGTGTGCCAAACGTCACAACATAACTGGGTGGCTATAAAGGTACACTACGGGTATCTCTCCGAAAGTGTCTGTTGGGTTGGCACGAATCGAGACTGGGATTTGTCACTCCGTGTGACGGAGAGGTATCTCTGGGCCCACTCGGTAGGACATCATCATAAGGTGCACAATGTGACCAAGGAGTTGATCACGAGATGATATGTTACGGAACGAGTAAAGAGACTTGCCGGTAATGAGATTGAACAAGGTATCGGGATACCGACGATCGAATCTCGGGCAAGTATCGTACCGCTAGACAAAGGGAATTGTATACGGGATTGATTGAATCCTCGACATCATGGTTCATCTGATGAGATCATCGTGGAACATGTGGGAGCCAACATGGGTATCCAGATCCCGCTGTTGGTTATTGGCCGGAGAAGTGTCTCGGTCATGTCTGCATGGTTCCCGAACCCGTAGGGTCTACACACTTAAGGTTCGATGACGCTAGGGTTATAGGGAATAGATATACGTGGTTACCGGATGTTGTTCGGAGTCCTGGATGAGATCCCAGACATCACGGGGAGTTCCAGAATGGTCCGGAGGTAAAGATTTATATATGGGAAATCCTCTTCTGGTCACCGGAAAGGTTTTGGTTGCTATCGGTAATGTACCGGGACTACCGGGAGGGTCCTGGGGGTCCAGCAAGTGGGGCCACCGGCCCCAGGGGGCAGCATGGGCCAAGTGTGGGAGGGGACCAGCCCCAGGTGGGCTGGTGCGCCCCCCCACCAGGGCCCAAGGCGCCTAGGGTTTAGGGAGGGGGCGCCTCCACCTTACTTGGGGGGCAAGTTTCCCCTCTCCCCCCCTTGGCCGCCGCCCAGATGGGTGTTGGGGCTGCCGCACCCCTTGGGGTGGGAACCCTAGAGGGGGCGCAACCCCCTGCCTCTCCCATATATATAGTTGAGGTCTTTGGGGCTGCCAACACATGAGTTTTGACCTCTCCCTGGCGCAGCCCTACCTCTCTCCCTCCTCGTCTCTTGCGGTGCTTGGCGAAGCCCTGCTGAAGTACCACGCTCCTCCACCACCACCACGCCGTCGTGCTGCTGCTGGACGGAGTCTTCCTCAACCTCTCCTTCTCCCCTTGCTGGATCAAGGCGTAGGAGACGTCACCGGGCTGTACGTGTGTTGAACACGGAGGTGCCGTCCGTTCGGCACTAGGATCATCGGTGATTTGGCTCACGACGAGTATGACTCCATCAACTTCGTACACTTGAACGCTTCCGCTTAGCGATCTACAAGGGTATGTAGTTGCACTCTCCTTCCCCTCGTTGCTAGATTACTCCATAGATTGATCTTGGTGATGCGTAGAAATTTTTGAATTTCTGCTACGATCCCCAATAGTGGCATCATGAGCTAGGTCTATGCGTAGCTTCTATGCACGAGTAGAACACAAAGCAGTTGTGGGCGTCGATATTGTCAATTTACTTGCCGTTACTAGTCTTATCTTGATTCGGCGGCATCGTGGGATGAAGCGGCCCGAACCGACCTTACACGTCCTCTTACGTGAGACTAGTTCCACCGACTGACATGCACTAGTTGCATAAGATGGCTAGCGGGTGTCTGTCTCTCCCACTTTAGTCGGATCAGATTCGATGAAAAGGGTCCTTATGAAGGGTAAATAGAAATTGGCATATCACATTGTGGTTTTCATGTTGGTAAGAAACGTTCTTGCTAGAAACCTATAGCGGCCACGTAAAAACTTGCAACAACAATTAGAGGACGTCTAACTTGTTTTTGCAGCATATGCCTTGTGATGTGATATGGACAAAAGGATGTGATGAATGATATATGTGATGTATGAGATTGATCATGTTCTTGTAATAGGAATCACGACTTGCATGTCGATGAGTATGACAACCGGCAGGAGCCATAGGAGTTGTCTTAATTTATTTATGACCTGCATGTCAACATAAACGTCATGTAATTACTTTACTTTATTGCTAAAGCGTTAGCCATAGTAGTAGAAGTAATAGATGACGAGACAACTTCAAGAAGACACGATGATGGAGATCATGATGATGGAGATCATGGTGTCATGCCGGTGACAACGATGATCATGGAGCCCCGAAGATGGAGATCAAAAGGAGCAAAATGATATTGGCCATATCATGTCACTATTTGATTGCATGTGATGTTTATCATGCTTTACACCTTATTTGCTTAGAACGACGGTAGCTTATATAAGATGATTCCTCACTAAAATTTCAAGAAAAGTGTTCCCCCTAACTATGCACCGTTGCGAAGGTTCGTTGTTTTGAAGCACCACATGATGATCGGGTGTGATAGATTCTAATGTTCGAATACAACGTGTGTTGACGAGCCTAGCATGTACAAACATGGCCTCGGGACACATGCGAAACACTTAGGTTGACTTGACGAGCCTAGCATGTATAGACATGGCCTCGGAACACAGAAGACCGAAAGGTCGAACATGAGTCGTATAGAAGATATGATCAACATGAGATGTTCACCGATGTTGACTAGTCCGTCTCACGTGATGATCGGACACGACCTAGTTGACTCGGATCATGTTTCACTTAGATGACTAGAGGGATGTCTATCTGAGTGGGAGTTCATTAGATGAACTCAATTATCATGAACATAGTCTAAATTATCTTTGCAAATATGTTGTAGATAAATAGCTCACGTTGTAGCTCCCTGTTTCAATACGTTCCTAGAGAAAGACCAAGTTGAAAGATATTGTAAGCATTGATGCGGACTAGGTCCGTAGTCCGAGGAGTGTCCTCACTGCTACATAGAAGGCCTACGTCTTTGATGCACCGCTCGATGTGCAAACCCCTACAACGTCGTCTGTGGATGTTATAAACACCTAACAGACACGTCCTGATGAATACTTGATAGTTTAGTGCACCATACTTTACGGCTTAGAATCGGGATTCCAATGACGTTTTGAACGGCATGAGACATATGAGATGTTCCAAGAGCTGAAATTGGGATTTCAGGCTCATGCCCGTGTTGAGAGGTGTGAGACCTCTGACAAGTTCTTTTGCCAACAAGATGGAGGAGAATAGCTCAGCTAGTGAGCATGTGCTCAGAATGTCTGGGTGCTACAATCACTTAAATCAAGTGGGAGTTAAACTTCCAGATAAGATAGTGATTGATAGAGTTCTCTAGCCACTATCACTAAGCTACTAGATCTTCATGATGAACTATGACATGCAAGGGATGGAGTTGATCCCGGAGCTGTTCGCGGTGCTTAAGACCGCAAAAGGTAGAAATCAAGAAGGAGCATCAAGTGTTGATGGTTTAACAAGACCACTGGTTTCAAGAAGGGCAAGGGCTAGAAGGGAAACTTCATGGATGGCAAACCAGTTGCCGCTCTAGTGAAGGAACCCAAGGATGAACCCAAACCCGAGACTAAGTGCTTCTATTGTAAGGGGAACGGTCACTGATAGCGGAATTACCCAAAATGCATGGTAGATAAGAAGGCTGGCAAATTCAACAAAGTATATACGTGTTATTAATGTGTACCTCACTAGTACTCTTGGTAGCACCTGGGTATTGGATACCGGTTCAGTTACTATTATTCGTGACTTGAAGCAAAAACTACGGACTAAATGGAGACTGGTTGAGGGCGAGGTGACGATGTGTGCTGGAAGTGTTTCCATAGTTGATGAGATCACCATCGCACGATCCATCTACCTTCGGGATTAGTATTGAACCTAGATAAATGTTATCAGGTGTCTACGTTGAGCATGAATATGATTAGATCATGTTCATTGCAATACGGTCATTCATTTAAGTTAGAGAATAATGGTTATTCTATTTACATGAATGATACCTGTAAGTGCATGTAGTGCCACCCCTAGTTGGTTTTGGAGTATTGACGACAAACCTAGTTGAGGGACTAATGTGTTTGTGAGAATTGTAGGATAACACAGGTAGAAGTCCCTCATTGATTCGGTTTTACTACCAGAGATGACCCCTAAAATTGTATGAAGACATTGAAGTCAAAGGTGGTATATGAAGATATTCACATTGAAGACTATGACAAGAGAAGACACGATATGAAGCCTATGGAGCTCGAAGACTTAGATCTTTCGTAGTTCTTTTTCTTTTGTGTTGAGTCATAGGAACCACCGTACTGTTAAGTGGGGTCCAATAGAACCAGTCAGAATGACTGAAGTGATGCCTAAACCAAAAAACCTATGTCTTCGAGTGAAGACAATGAGAGCGAATCTTGTCCAGAGTCGGACAAGTCAGCTTTGCTTGTAGCCCAAGCAAAGTTGTCGTGTGAGTTTGAAATCTGACCGTTGGGACACGTGTCAGTTCCTTAGTGACCCAGGGTCATTTCGGACAAATCAGGTCGGGTTGCCAAGTGTCTATAAATAGCCCACCCCCTACAACCATAAACGGTTGGCTGCTCAGATTGAGAATACGGCTTCTGTCGTTTGAGAGCAACCCACCTCGAAGCCTTTGAGAGAGAATTCCTTGTGAGGATAAAAGCCCTAACCACCAGAGCCAGAGAGAATTGGGCATCACTTAAGTCTTCTTGTCTGAGTGATCTGAAGACTTATTACACTTGAGGACTGTGCATCCTCCAGACGGTTAGGCGTCGCGTTCTGAGCATCCAAGAGACATTGTGGATTGCCAGTGAACGAAGTCTGTGAAGGTTTGGGAGTCTACCTTGAAGACTTACCAGAGTGATTGGGCGAGGTCTATGTGACCTTAGCTCAAGGAGAATACGGTGAGGACTGGGTGTCCTGAGCTGCGTGTTCAGGACTGGGTGTCCGGGACTGTGTGTCCTAAGGTTTAAATACCTAGCCGCTCCAACCAGACGTACAGTTGTCACAGCAACTGGAACTGGTCCAACAAATCATTGTCTTCAACGAGTCACTGGTTTCATCTTCACTTCACTTTACTTACTGTTCCTCCTTGTGAAGTCATTGTATGTTTGCTCTATCATTTATCTTCACTGAGTGACTGCGTGTTCTGTTTGGCTTCACAATATCTTCCTACCTGATCCTTACTACCTAGGTGCTATTAGTCTTTGTGCTTTCACTTCATTGAATACTTGACTATGGTTTGCTTAGTGTAGTCTACCTTCCGCTGCATGGTAATAGGTTTAATCTTATCATTTGTCTTCAAAACTCCCATGTTCTGAAGACTTTCATAAAGATCGCCTATTCACCCCCCTCTAGTCGATATAACGCACTTTCAATTGGTATCAGAGCAAGGTGCTCCCTTGTTCTGTGTGATTCGGTTTAACCACCTGGAGTTTTAGCTATGTCGACTGCAGGGATAATCAAAGTCTCCGCTGCGTGCCCCGTCTTCGATGGAACTGAATATCCCTACTAGAAGAATAAGATGCGTATGCATCTTGAAGCCATTGACGTCGACCTATGGTATGTCGTCGAGAATGGCGTTCCCAAGGCTGGAGAAGGCATCACTGCTGCTGATGTCAAGAAATTCATTCAACTGGACTCTACTGCCAAGAACATCATCTGTGGTCATCTGACCAAAGGACAGTATGGCCGTGTGAGTGCTTTGAAGACATCCAAGCTGGTCTGGGACTGGCTCTCCAAGGTCAATGAAGGCATCTCAACCCAGAGAGATCAAGAATCAATGTCCTTCGCAACCTCTTCAACCGCTTCAAGCGAAATGACAATGAGAATGTCCAGCACACATTTGACCGACTCACTGACATCACAAATGAGCTTCAAGCCCTCGGCGCCACTGAGATTACCAAACACAAAGTCGTCAAGACGCTGCTGAGATCACTTGATAGTTCGTTTGACATCCTGGCCCTGATGATTCAAGAACGTCCTGATTTCAAGACACTCGATCCGTCTGACATACTTGAGAGGCTCAACACACATGAGATTCAGCTTTCGGAGAAAAGAGATATCTACGGTCCAAACTATGGGCGAACTCGTGCCTTGAAGGCAAAAGCTGTCTCCTCATCTGAAGAAGAATCTGATAGCAGTTCTGATGATCCTGAAGACATTGGAAGGGAACTTGCTATGCTTGTCAAGAAGTTCCAAAAATTCACCAAGAAGAAAGGCTTCAGAAAGTCTTCTCGATCAAGTTCAAGGAATGATGAAGCTCCTGCTCATGACTACAAGAAGAAAACATGTCACAAGTGCAAGAAACTTGGCCACTTCATCTCTGAGTGTCCACAGTGGGACAATGAGAACAAAAAGAAGAAGAAGAGCAAGGAATATGACTCTGACGACAAGAAGAAGAAGAAGAAATACTCAAAGTCTTCTTCCAAGTCTTCCACAAAGTCTTCATCACACAAGAAGAGCTCATCTGGCAAGACACGTGCGTTTGTTGGCAAGGAAATGGATTCAGAGGAGGAGTCTGCTTCTGAGGAGGCGGAGGTGGAGTCTGAGGAGGAATCCGACTCAGGCGTCGCAAGTCTGGCTACAGCATACGTTGCCAAGTCCATCTTCAACACTGAAGACAATGACTTCATCACCAACACCGATGCAAATGACAAGGACTACTCCGCGTCTACCTACTGCTTCATGGCATGCGGTGCCAAGGTAAACACACGCACTACTCACTATCAAACCTCTAGTGACGATGACTCTGATTGTGGTTCAAAACCTAGCTACAAAACACTTGCTAAAATTGCAACTGAACAACAGAAAGCTATGGAACATATTCAAAAACTGTTAGACAGAAGCGATGATCTGTTGGGTGCTGAAATGACTCGATCTGAATCCTTGATTGAAGACATTAAAAATCTTCACGTTAAGTATCAGGAACTTGAAAGTCGTCATGAAACTCTCTCAACAACTCATGAAAAGCTTTCCTATGATTATCTTCAAAGGAAGCAAGATCTTGAGAAATTGAGAGCGGTTCATGAAGATCTTCAAACGGAAAACGAGTCACTTCGTGCCAAACAGATCAGTCCCGCTCAGGAAGGATTTGAACCACCATGTCTTAAATGCATTTAGCGTGATAATGGTACCTCTGTTGCTGAATGTTCTACTGCTACTGCTGTTGCAGTATCTTCAACTGTTGATGCGGTAGCTAACCCCTCTGCTAAGGATACCATCACTATTGCTGATGAGAATGTTATGTTGAAGACATTGCTTGAAACAGGGATGTACAAAAGTCTTAAAGGGCATCAGACGCTATGTGATGTCCTGAAAAAGAAGATTCTGAACCGAAACCCTAGGAAAGAGGGTGTAGGGTTCGTAAGGAAAATGAATGCAGATGGCTCTTACTGGAAACCTGAGCAGTACCCCAAAACCATGTGGGTTGCTGCAAAGGAACCTTCAGCAGATCCGTCCAATCTATCTGGCTTCACTTGTGCTAACCCCATTATCATTGATGAATCCTTTGATGCAAACTATATACTGTTTAAGAATCAGAATGGTGAAGTGTTTGCCAGGTACATTGGTACTAACTGTAGGAATGGACCACCTATGAAGAAGATCTGGGTTCCGAAAAGGTGTCTGGAAAATCTTCCTGTGAATGTCTTCATGACACCTCACTTGAAGAAGACAAACCTCAGACCAAAGGCTTCATACGGTCCAAAGGCTTCATACAAACAGAAGACTCACCTGAGTCGCACTAACGCAAATGCTTTGCAGGGAAACCATACTCAGGCATATGAATATGAGAGCGGTTCATCAAACCGCCATGTTCATATGACCAAGAACTATTCTGCTTATTCTTATGAGTACTATTGTCCGCCTGCAAGACTGTTTGCTAAGGCTTCAAAGCCAAAATTCTCAGATGCTGCACTTAGACTTATTGCTTCTAAGCCACCCTTGAAGATGTGGGTGGTTAAGAAGGCTTAACTCTTTTTTGCAAGGAAAGGTCTCCAGCAGAAAACCAAAATCGTCTGACGCTATTGCTGGGGACCTTAAACATCTTGTAGGGCGCAAGATCAAATGCCCAAATGGTCTTACTATGTACTTCGTACCTGAATCGCTTGCCACTCTCCCTATTAGTCCTAACCTGGATCTAAGTTTTCATAACCCACTGGTTCGTCAAATGTTTTTGCTTCACAATGCTATTGGTGAAGCCTATCCCCCTAACTGCACTGTAGGGTACGACACCAGCGTCTTCAGAATGGATTATTGACAGTGGGTGTACAAATCACATGACTGGCAAAAGAAGTCTTCTTATGGACTCAACCTTACGTTCATCCGACAAGAGCCACATCACATTTGCTGACACTGGTAAAAGTAAGGTATTGGGTCTAGGTAGAGTTGCAATCTCAAGGGATCAACACATGGATAAAGTCATGCTTGTTGAATCCCTTGGCTTCAACTTAATGTCTGTCTCAATGCTTTGCGATTTGAACATGATCGTAATGTTTGGAAAACATCGTTGCCTTGTACTAATGGAATCTGACAAGTCTCTAGTGTTTGAAGGGTATCGAAAGGATGATTTGTACGTGGTAGATTTCTCAGCAGGACCACAGCTTGCAGTATGTCTTCTAGCAAAGGCTTCAGAATGCTGGCTCTGACATCGGAGGCTTGGACATGCTGGCATGAGGAACCTCCACACCCTTGCGAAGAAAAAGCATGTCATAGGCATCGAGGGCGTCAAGTTCAAGAAAGACCACTTATGCGGTGCCTGTGAAGCAGGGAAGATGACGAGGGCCAAACATCCCTCGAAGACAATCATGACTACTACTCAACCCTTCGAACTGCTTCACATGGATCTTTTCGGTCCCACTCATTACTCAACTATAACTACTACTGCTTGCCTCTATGGCTTCGTTATTGTTGATGATTATTCTAGATATACTTGGGTGCACATAATCCTTTACAAGACTGAAGTGCAGGATGTCTTCAGACGCTTCGCCAATCGAGCTATGAACAATTTTGGCGCCAAGATAAAGCACATCAGAAGTGACAATGGCACTGAATTCAAGAACACTGGCCTTGATACATATCTTGATACCTTGGGCATCACACATGAATTCTCAGCCCCGTACACACCACAGCAGAATGGCGTCGTCGAACGCAAGAACAGAACACTAATTGAGATGGCCAGAACGATGCTAGATGAATACAAGACCCCAAGAAAATTCTGGCCTGAAGCCATTGATACTGCATGCCATACAATCAATCGTGTTTATCTTCACAAGCTACTGAACAAGACATCTTATGAGCTCCTTACTGGCAAAAAGCCAAATGTCAGTTACTTCAGAGTATTTGGCGCAAGGTGCTGGATCAAGGACCCACATCACACCTCAAAATTTGCACCAAAAGCACATGAGGGTTTTATGCTTAGATATGGAAAGGATTCGCACTCCTATAGAGTCTTCAATCTCTTTCATTACAAAGTGGTTGAAACAGTGGATGTGCGGTTCGATGAAACCAACGGTTCACAAAGAGAGCAGCTGCCAAGTGTGCTAGATGAAGTTCCATCCAGTGAATCAATCAAGCTAATGGGAACTGGAGAAATTATACCTTCTGAAGCTCATCCCAAAGAAGAACTTATCATTTCAGCACCTGATCATCATGAAGACAATGCTCAGCCTGAAGACATTCCTTCCAACAACGACAATGAACAGCAAGAGCAAAGTCTTCGCCCTGTACATCCTCATGTTGCCAATGAAGTGCAGATTGAGAGAATAATTGATAGCATCAATGCACCTAGTCCACTCACTCGTTCAAGGGCAACTCAGCTAGCAAATTTCTGTGGGCACTTTGCATTCGTCTCAATATCAGAACCCAATAAAGTTGAAGAAGCCTTCATGGAACCCGAATGGATTCAAGCTATGCAAGAAGAGCTTCAATAGTTTGAGCTGAATAATGTATGGGAACTGGTTAAGCGTCCTGATCCACGGAAGCACAATATAATAGGCACCAAATGGATATACCGCAACAAGCAAGATGAGCATGGTCAAGTTGTCAGAAACAAAGCTCGTCTCGTTGCTCAAGGATATACTCAAGTGGAAGGCATTGACTTCGATGAAACATTTGCTCCTGTGGCTAGACTTGAAGCCATACACATACTGCTGGCCTATGCAAATCATCACAACATACTTCTATATCAAATGGATGTGAAGAGTGCCTTTCTCAATGGCAAGATTGAAGAAGAAGTGTATGTTGCACAACCGCCTGGCTTTGAAAACCCCAAACATCCTGATATGGTATACAAGCTCAACAAGGCACTGTATGGCCTCAAACAAGCCCCTAGGGCCTGGTATGACACACTCAAATACTTCCTGAAGAGCAAAGGCTTCATACCTGGTTCCCTAGATCCCACTCTTTTCACGAAGACATATGATGGTGAACTGTTTGTGTGCCAAATATATGTGGATGACATTATCTTCGGCTGCACCAATCAGAAGTACAATGAAGAGTTTGGATATATGATGCAAGAGCAATATCAGATGTCCATGATGGGAGAGCTGAAGTTCTTCCTTGGTCTTCAAATACGACAACAACGTAATGGCATCTTCATATCTCAAGAGAAGTATCTCAAAGATTGCCTGAAGAAGTTCGGTATGCAAGACTGCAAAGGCTTCACAACACCAATGCCAGCCAAACATCATCTGGGTCCTGACGATAATGGTAAAGAGTTCGATCAAAAGGTATACCGCTCCATGATTGGTTCTTTACTTTATCTATGTGCATCTAGGCCATATATTATGCTTAGTGTTTGCATGTGTGCTCGATTTCAAGCGGCACCAAAGGAGTCGCATCACTTACTTGTGAAGCGAATTCTTCGATATTTGGCTCACACCCCAACTCTAGGATTATGGTATCCAAAGGGCTCAGAGTTTGATCTGGTTAGATTCTCGGATGCTGATTATGCTGGTGACAAAGTTGATCGCAAGTCTACATCAGGCACATGTCACTTTCTCGGACGATCACTTGTATGTTGGTCTTCAAAGAAGCAGAACTGTGTATCTCTCTCCACTGCCGAATCTGAATACATTGCTGCTAGATCTTGCTGCGCTCAGCTTCTGTGGATGAAGCAAACACTCAAGGACTATGGCATTCATCTGAAGCAAGTGCCACTTTACTGCGACAACGAAAGCGCCATCAAGATTGCTAACAACTCAGTTCAGCACTCGAAGACAAAGCACATTGAAATTCGTCATCACTTTCTCAGAGATCATGTTGTGAAGGAAGACATTGATATCATACACGTCAACACTGAAGAGCAATTGGCAGATATCTTCACCAAGCCCTTGGATGAGAAGAGGTTTTGCAAGTTACGGTGTGAGCTAAATATCCTAGAATCCTCAAATGTCCTGTGATCAGGCACACATCCTAACCCTTATGCATATTGATGACTTAGATATGCAACACACGAAGTAAAGTATATCTTCAATCAATGAAGACATACATTCTAAGTGTGAATACATTAATGTGGAATTTGACTTCGGAGCGCCACGATAATTGTGTGCCGTGTCTGGGTCTAATACTTCCTATACGGTGGGTAACGCCACCACCAAACGTTCTATTTTGAAGTGTTTCACTCATGGCGTTACCTTGCAATGTCTTCACATTTGGTTTGGCTTCGAACTCAACATGTTTTCATGATTATCTTCACTATGTTGATT
>NC_041384.1:681535772-681576950 GCF_002162155.2 Triticum dicoccoides | reverse complement strand
TGTTCTGTCCTCTACAGCATTCACTTATAGCTATGTCTTCGTGTTGAATCTTTTGAACTAAGTGAATGTGATCGGACCCCAACTTCTCTATGCTTTCTATCTCAAACTCTATCTCTCCAAGTCATATGCATTCTATTGAAACTGTCGAATGTATTCTCTGCGTTCTTGTCAGCAGAAGACACAGAGACAACCATTAAGTCCGTTTTCAATGCTCATTCCTCCACATGAAATCCGGAGAAGTAGGAACGACCACCCGACAATCCAGGCGTGCGTGGGACATGGAACAAACCCCAAAATTCCGCATACTGGCCACGTGTTCCTCAGATGCGAATCGCCAGGGGCACCTGTGTAATAGCACAGTGCCGCCCCTGTGCCTATAAATACACACTCACAGTGGTAATTATCTCTTCTTCCACCCTCACACGAACCCTAGCGCCACCGCTAGCTCTCGACGACGCCGGTGACGAAACGCTTCGCTGCCGCAACCTCTTCGATGCCGTCTTCACGCCGACCGCGGACATCATCCTCTCGGCCATCGCTGTAGGTGTCCTCCGTCGCCAAGTTAGGGCACGGAAGATTGAACTGCTCGGCCTCATCTCCTACTCCGTCTAGCAGTTCTCAGTGTGGTAAATAAAACTACCTTTTTATAGCACCGTTGATCCTATTGATCTGTCACTTTCTACCACAAGCAGTTTCTGTTCACACAAGCTAGATCTCTCTCATACTGCATCTCATAACATGCCTAGTATATTCACTTGTGCTTCACAAAGTAGTTAGATTCCTCACTTGTACTGATCTGTGGATTCGTACAAATCTGGAACCAACTTCTTATCTATGAGTGAATGTCTTCGCACGATGAGGTCAATGTCTTCTAAACTGATTTATCTTGAAAATCTTCTGAGAATGCATATGACCTCTTCCCCTTCCCTCGCACCTTAATGCTGTCACAGGTACATGTCTGTGGGAGAATCCTTTGGTTCTCATAGTCTGCATTCATTTGCAGAATTCCTACAGCATCACATAAATTCTTCTGAAGCCAGTTCCTGTTGGTCCAGCAAGAGAAAGCCTTTGAAGCCTTTGAACGTCTTGAAGCCTTTCAAGTTAAGGTTTATGGCTTCAGAAAAGGCAGCAAGGAAGGGGGGCAGACAACGTCATGGCGGCACATCCAGAGATCTGCCTGATGAACTCGCAGAAATATATAAGACAGATCCTGAAGAGGATTATAGTCAGCGCAAGACTCGAATCCAATGGATTCGACGCTATTGGGCAGACCAATGGTTCAAATACCACTTCACAACCCAAGAGTATGCTGAGAAAAGTGCCATCAAAAGACCGTGGGGAGACATCTTATACAAGAATCTTATACCCAGGTCCAGAGATGAAGCTATTGCCCAAAGCTTCTATCCATGCATGGTTCGTGGGCCACAGCGTGATGATGCACATCCGTTGTCACTACTCTGGTGTCGTGACGACAATCTGTTCAAGCGCAACTTCCAGTTTGCCCAAAACTCAGCGAAGCAGAACAAGAAGAAATTTGGGTTAGACTTCAACCCTGGTCCCTCAGCACCAAGGGCAGATGGCACACGAGAAGTAGAACCCAATGTCATCGGTCCTTATGCCAACCTTGAAGGCCTCATCACCCGCATCTTAGTCCAAGGGACCGCAGTGAATGAGCCTCCAGCTGACTCTGAATCAGAAGAAGCTCCTGCAGTGCTGAAGCCAAAGAAGATGAAGAAACCTAAAGCTTCAAAGCCGGCCTCTTCACCGAAAATCTCAAGGGCGAAGCCATTGGCAACTGCACCTCCTGAAGACAGTGTGCAGTCTGAAGACGTATCCCGCGTCTCCAAGCCCCAGAAGGCCAAGATGCCTCTGTCTCACACTGGCAAAGAGCTAACAGCTGCAGCCATCCTGCGCAATGACGACATTGATCTGTCAAGTGATGAAGATCTTGCAGATGACGCTCTTGAGCAACTCATCAAGAGCAAAGAAGAAGCAGAAATCTTCAATGATCTGCCTCTCTTTGATGTCAACATCATCCACAACTTCATTGACGAGTGGTTTGACACGCCAAACATCAGCTTTAAAGATCTGCAGCTGCCTATTGGCCTCAGTGTCGCCTTCCAAGGCGCCATTGCTTCAGAACTTGCCATTGCCCAGCGCATTGTTGAACTGAAGCAGAAGATAGACTATGAAAAGGCTCTGTTCAAGAAGCATATGGCCAAGCTCAGCGTGCAAGAAGTGAAGAACTTCAAAACAATGATGCACGAGCTCAAGGAAGCCTTTGTGAAGAAGCGTGCAGAAGCTCAGGGTTCGCGTGAGCGCATGAAGACTTTGGCTGACAGATGTGTGCAAGCCTATAATGAGGCTGAGAAGCGCAAGGCACTTGGGCGTCCTGGCATCGACCCCAGGATGGCCGCAAAGAAGAAGAAGAAGCCTGCTACGGCTGAAACTGATGCACCAAGGCATGAAGCAGTTCCGATTGTCTTCCCGACAAAAATGACTGGCTCGAAGCCAAAGAGCCGGTCAACAGCTTTCAGAGCTCAAGAAGACAAGAACTGCTGAGGCTGAAGCCAGGAAGAGGAAACACTCTGAAGACTCTCCTGCTGCCCCCACCAAGAAAAAGCGCAAGACCAAGAAAGCTCGGGCTGCTCCCACAGAGCCCCTGATAGTTGAGCCAATTTCTATGGTTCATCCTGACGCAGAACGTCAACTAACGGTTCATGAGCCTGCTTCCACAGAGGCTCCTGAAGCTGAAGACATTCCAGCAGCTGATCCCATCGCTGCTGAAGACATTGGTCATCATGACAATGTAGAAGATGATGCAATCCTTCCTCAGTTAGATAACAGCGAACTCATCAGCATTGGTCGTCCACTGACGCCAATTGCACAGGATGCTTCATGGGCGGATCGCCCACAAGAGGAAGAAGACAGTGAGGCCCAGCCCACTCCAACTCCACATGCGTCGTCTGCGTTCCGCAGGCTTCGCAGAGGTCCAAGGCCTCAAGTCTCTGCTGAAGACACTCCGGCTGCACCAGCCGCAGAAGAAGGAGTCCCACAAGATCCCACTCCCCTGTCCCACCAAGAAGCAGTTCTCCAGGAGAATGTGCTTGTGACTGAACCTCCAGCTAGTCAAGTGGAGGATGAAAATCGTGAGGCTGCCACAACCAACAATGAAGCTAATATGGAGCCCTCCCCAGCAAAAGCTTCAGAAGACAGCGAAGCCACTGATCCAGCCACTTCTGTTCCCGAGTCTGCTGCCGGTCCCCAATTCAACTATCATGTTGAGCACAGACCTCAGGTCTAGAAGCCAATCCCAAGACTGCCAAGGTTTCCAAGTCCTGCATCAGCACCTGGCTCCTTCAACATCAATGGCTTTAGGGTAGACAACACGTTCTTCAATAGCTCCAGGAACCCCTACTCAAGGGAAAGGATTTCATCTGATCGGTTCTGGAGCTATCCTCAGCGAAGCTATTACTCTTGCATACTTTAAACCAAGGTCGCATCTTCCCACACCAACACCTTGATGTTGAAGCTATAGCTGGTCTGCCCTGTCTAGAAGAAGCGTTGGATTGCTTCAAGCAAGTGGGTCTGCTGCAGTTTGTTACTGATGAAGAGCATTGGAATGAAGAGTTGCTGCTACAATTCTATGCCACACTTCACATCAAAGGGTACATCAGAGATCCGAAGACTTGGGTCCTGGAGTGGATGACTGCCAACGTTCATCATGAAGCCAATGCATTTGACATCATTGAGCTCACTGGCTTGCCCACTCCTGGCGATCTCTTCGAGCAAGGCTGTCAACTGCATACTGAAGCTATTGAGAGCATCTTTCAGCGGCCAGAACCTAATATGAGTCAAATGCTCAGCATGATGAAGCCATTGCCCCCAGATGCTGCGTATCCCACATAGTTCTTCGTTGAAGATCTTGAGTACCTGCCCAGAACCACCTATCACATCCTCAGGAGAACTCTCTGGCCTATCAAAGGGCACTCTCCAAATGCCAAGCTTCAGGGCGCAATGAAGACTTTGGTCTTTTATATACTTAATGGCAAATGCTTCAATGCACAGGACTTCTTCATACGACAACTTGCTGCATCAGGCATGGATCTGTTTGGTTTGAAGTTCTACGCCCCTTGGGTCATGCGGCTGATCAAGCTACACTCTGCCATCTCATATCAGCCCTCAGCCCGCAACCATCGGATCTTCTTGCCTGACGTGGACATGTCTACTAAAGCCATATGTTCTGAGCCTGCCAAGCAACCACTAAGTCTTCAGCATGCAGAACATCATAGTTTTACTTAGAATGTTGAAGGCATTGAAGCAGTTTCTCGGGTGTATCCTTTGGCTGGCACTACATGTGCACCACACCCTGCTTCAACTGAAGCCACTGACAGTGCTACTGCTCCAAGACCCAAGAAGCGCACTCGTGTTCTCAACGACCGAGAGCTTCTTGTGGCTCTACATCAGAAAAAAGATAGGCACCATGACTGGCTGAAGCGTCAGATGAAAAGCCTCTTGGTGGATGTGAATCGCACTCGAAATCTTGCCACCAAGAATGCGTTCGTTGCCCATGAAACCTGTCGCCGCACATGGAAAGGGCTAACGATGATGCTTTCTGAAGCTGATCTTCAAGAGGATGGCTTCACTGAGAGATTCAAGTTTGACTCCACACCTCCTCGAAGGGCTGTGCTGCTAGGAACTCCATCCCTTGAAGACTCAGAGTACTCTTCCTCTGCTGCCACAGTCACTGCCAAAATCATTGACGAAGAAGACGATGCTACTTCACCGCCATATTCTTCAGCACCTCCAAGCTCTTCTGCACCGCCAAACAACACCAACAACCCTGCAACTTCATCTACTCCTCATGGGAATGAGTAGAGGCTCTATGTTTTCAAACCTTTTTGGTCATTACTGACAAAAGGGGGAGAAGCATATGAGATTGATAGTCTTTAAGCGGGTTCATATGGGCGGGTGCTCTGTATTTTGCTTCGTGCTTACAACTCTCGTTTTTGCTACATTTGGTTCTTATGAGTTGTAACACTTAAACTAGATGGTCGTCTGCTACTTATTTGCCACCTTGTTTTGCGACGATAAATTCCACACTTAGCTCATTCTGCAGACGTCCATTTTCCATTATGCATGTCATTATCTTCATATACTTTCACATGCATAGTGGATTGTCATCATAAGCTGAAGTGGATCTCCACAAGTACAACCTGCCATGTGCATTTGCATTCCAAAAGCAAATTAACTTATATGCACATCTTCACGGGGAGCCCTTGCAACTTATGAAGACAATTCCTTATCCTTTACAATTTCACAGATTATATTCCCCGTTGAAAACTTCAACTAGTTTGCCATCAATCACCAAAAAGGGGGAGATTGTAAGTGCATCTAGTGCCACCCCTAGTTGGTTTTGGAGTATTGACGACAAACCTAGTTGAGGGACTAATGTGTTTGTGAGAATTGCAGGATAACACAGGTAGAAGTCCCTCATTGATTCGGTTTTACTACCAGAGATGACCCCTAAAATTGTATGAAGACATTGAAGTCAAAGGTGGTATATGAAGATATTCACATTGAAGACTATGACAAGAGAAGACACGATATGAAGCCTATGGAGCTCGAAGACTTAGATCTTTCGTAGTTCTTTTTCTTTTGTGTTGAGTCATAGGAACCACCGTACTGTTAAGTGGGGTCCAAGAGAACCAGTCAGAATGACTGAAGTGATGCCTAAACCAAAAAACCTATGTCTTCGAGTGAAGACAATGAGAGCGAATCTTGTCCAGAGTCGGACAAGTCAGCTTTGCTTGTAGCCCAAGCAAAGTTGCCGTGTGAGTTTGAAATCTGACCGTTGGGACACGTGTCAGTTCCTTAGTGACCCAGGGTCATTTCGGACAAATCAGGTGGGGTTGCCAAGTGGCTATAAATAGCCCACCCCCTACAACCATAAACGGTTGGCTGCTCAGATTGAGAATACGGCTTTTGTCGTTTGAGAGCAACCCACCTCGAAGCCTTTGAGAGAGAATTCCTTGTGAGGATAAAAGCCCTAACCACCAGAGCCAGAGAGAATTGGGCATCACTTAAGTCTTCTTGTCTGAGTGATCTGAAGACTTATTACACTTGAGGATTGTGCATCCTCCAGACGGTTAGGCGTCGCGTTCTGAGCATCCAAGAGACATTGTGGATTGCCAGTGAACGAAGTCTGTGAAGGTTTGGGAGTCTACCTTGAAGACTTACCAGAGTGATTGGGCGAGGTCTATGTGACCTTAGCTCAAGGAGAATACGGTGAGGACTGGGTGTCCTGAGCTGCGTGTTCAGGACTGGGTGTCCGGGACTGTGTGTCCTAAGGTTTAAATACCTAGCCGCTCCAACCAGACGTACAGTTGTCACAGCAACTGGAACTGGTCCAACAAATCATTGTCTTCAACGAGTCACTGGTTTCATCTTCACTTCACTTTACTTACTGTTCCTCCTTGTGAAGTCATTGTATGTTTGCTCTATCATTTGTCTTCACTGAGTGACTGCGTGTTCTGTTTGGCTTCAGAATATCTTCCTACCAGATCCTTACTACCTAGGTGCTATTAGTCTTTGTGCTTTCACTTCATTGAATACTTGACTATGGTTTGCTTAGTGTAGTCTACCTTCCGCTGCATGGTAATAGGTTTAATCTTATCATTTGTCTTCAAAACTCCCATGTTCTGAAGACTTTCATAAAGATCGCCTATTCACCCCCCTCTAGTCGATATAACACACTTTCAATACCTTTCATGGTCATGCACCCTATGTGAATGGTTCATTGAATCTCGGTCATGGTGATACACATGTTCACGCCAAAAGATGTAGAGTTAATAATGATAGTATCACTTTCTTGTGGCACTGCCGCTTAGGTCATATTGGCGTAAGATGCATGAAGAAACTCCATATCGATGGATGTTTGGAGTCACTTGATTTTGAATCGCTTGACACATGCGAGCCATGCCTCATGGGCAGGATGACTAAGACCCCGTTTTCAGGTACAATGAAACGCACAAGTGACTTGTTGGAAATCATGCATGCTGATACATGTGATCCAATGAGAATTGAAGCGTGCGGTGGATATCGCTATTTTCTCATCTTCGCTGAAGATTTGGGTAGATATAGGTATATCTACTTAATGAAGCACAAGTCTGAAATGTTTGAAAAGTTCAAGCGATTTCAGAGTGAAGTTAAGAATCATCATAACAATAAGATCATGTTCCTACGATCTGATCAAAAGGGGATTTTTTGAGTTATGAGTTTGGCAATCACTTAAGACATTGTGGAATTGTTTCACAGTTGAAGCCACCTGGAACACCACAAGGTAATGGTGTGTCCGGACATCGTAATCGAACCCTATGAGATATGGTGTGATCTATGATGTCTCTTACCAATCTACCGTTTTCATTTTGAGGTTATGCATTAGAGACAGCTGCATTCACTTTAGATAGGACACCATCTAAGTCCGTTGGGACGACATCATATGAACATTGGTTTGGCAAGAAACCAAAGTTGTCGTTTCTTAATGTTTGGGGCTGCGATGCTTAAGGCTTCAGCCGGAGAAGCTCGAACCCAAAGCGGACAAACACATCTTCATAGGATACCCACAGGTGATAGTTGGGTATACCTTCTATCTCAGATCCGACGGCAAATTGTTTGTCGCTAAGAACGGGTCCTTTCTTGAGGAGTTTCTCTTGAAAGAATTGAGTGGGAGGAAGATAGAACTTGATGAGGTTGTCGAACCTTTACCTCAACCAGAGAGTGATGCAACATAAGAAGATGTTTTCTGTGGAGCCTACATCTGTTGAATAGGAAGTCAATGATAGTGATCATGAAGCTTCGGATCAAGTTGCTATCAAACCTCGTAGGTCGACAAGGATATGTACTACTCCTGAGTGGTACGGTAATCCTGTCTTAGATATCATGTTGTTAGACAACAATGAACCTACGAACTATGGAGAAGCGATGGTGGGCCCGTATTCCGACAAATGGTTAGAAGCCATGAAATCCGAAATAGGATCCATGTATTAGAACAAAGTATGGACTTTGGTGGACTTGCCCGATGACCGGCAGGCCATTGAGATAAATGGATCTTTAAGAAGAAGACGGACGTGGGCGGTAATGTTACCGTCTATGAAGCTCGACTTGTGGGAAAGAATCTTTTCACAAGTTCAAGGAGTTGACTATGATGAGAATTTCTCACCCGTAGCGATGCTTAAGTCCGTCGGAATCATGATAGCATTAGCTGTATTTTTCGATTATGAAATCTTACAGATGGATGTCAAAACAAGTTTTCTTACCAGTTTTCGTAAGAAAAGTTGTATGTGATACAATAAAAGGTTTTGTCGATCCTAAGATGCTAAAAGGTATGCTGGCTCCAGCAATCCTTCTATGGACTAGAGCAAGCATCTCGGAATCGGAATATATGTTTTGATGGAGTGATCAAAGCTTTTAGGTTTATACAATGTTTGCTAGAAACTTGTATTTACAAGAAAGTGAGTGGGAGCACTACAACATTTCTGATAAGTATATGTGGATGACATATTGTTGATTTGAAATAATGTAGAATTTCTGGAAAGCATAAATGGTTGTTTGAAGAGTGTTTTTCAAAGAAAGACCTGGATAAAGCTGCTTACATATTGGGCATCAAGATCTATTGAGATGGATCAAGATGCCTGATGGTACTTTCAAAGAACGCACACCTTGACATGTCTTTGAAGGAGTTCAAAATAGATCAGTCAAAGAAGGGGTTCTTACCTGAGTTGTAAGCTGTGAAGTTGAGTAAGACTCAGAGTTTGACCATGGTAGAAGAAAGAGAAAGGACGAAGGTCGTCCCCTATGCTTTTGTCATAGGCTCTATACGGTATGCCATGCTAAAGTACCGCACCTGATGTGTGCCTTGCCACATGTCTGGAAGGAGGGTACAAAGGTGATCTAGGAGTAAATCACCAGATAGCGGTCAAAATTATCCTTAGAGGAATAAGGAAATGTTTCTCGGTTATGGAGGTGATAAAGAGTTCGATGTAAAGAGTTACGTTGATGCAAGCTTAACACCTATCCGGATAGCTCTGAGTAGAGATACCGGATACGTATAGTGAAGCAATAATTTGGAATAGCTCCAAGTGGAATGTGGTAGCAGCATCTACGATATAAAGTTTTGCGAAATACATAGGGATCTGAATACGGCAAGACCCGTTGACTACAACCTCTCTCACAAGCATAACATGATCCAACCCAGAACTCTTTGAGTGTTTATCACATAGTGATGTGAACTAGATCATTGAGTCTAGTAGACTCTTGGATGTTGGTCACATGGCGATGTGACCTGTGAGTGTTAATCACATGGCGATATGAACTAGATTATTGACTCTAGTGCAAGTGGGAGACTGTTGGAAATATGCCCTAGAGGCAATAATAAATTGGTTATTATTATATTTCCTTGTTCATGATAATCGTTTATTATCCATGCTAGAATTGTATTGATAGGAAACTCAGATACATGTGTGGATACATAGACAACACCATGTCCCTAGTAAGCCTCTAGTTGACTAGCTCGTTGATCAATAGATGGTTATGGTTTCCTGACCATGGACATTGGATGTCGTTGATAACGGGATCACATCATTAGGAGAATGATGTGATGGACAAGAACCAATCCTAAGCCTAGCACAAAGATCGTGTAGTTCGTATGCTAAAGCTTTTCTAATGTCAAGTATCATTTCCTTAGACCATGAGATTGTGCAACTCCCGGATACCGTAGGAATGCTTTGGGTGTGCCAAACGTCACAACATAACTGGGTGGCTATAAAGGTACACTACGGGTATCTCCGAAAGTGTCTGTTGGGTTGGCACGAATCGAGACTGGGATTTGTCACTCCGTGTGACGGAGAGGTATCTCTGGGCCCACTCGGTAGGACATCATCATAATGTGCACAATGTGACCAAGGAGTTGATCACGAGATGATGTGTTACGGAACGAGTAAAGAGACTTGCCGGTAATGAGATTGAACAAGGTATCGGGATACCAACGATCGAATCTCGGGCAAGTATCGTACCGCTAGACAAAGGGAATTGTATACGGGATTGATTGAATCCTCGAAATCGTGGTTCATCCGATGAGATCATCGTGGAACATGTGGGAGCCAACATGGGTATCCAGATCCCGTTGTTGGTTATTGGCCGGAGAAGTGTCTCGGTCATGTCTGCATGGTTCCCGAACCCGTAGGGTCTACACACTTAAGGTTCGATGACGCTAGGGTTATAGGGAATAGATATACGTGGTTACGGAATGTTGTTCGGAGTCTCGGATGAGATCCCGGACATCACGAGGAGTTCCGGAATGGTCCGGAGGTAAAGATTTATATATGGGAAATCCTGTTTTGGTCACCGGAAAGGTTTCGGTTGCTATCGGTAATGTACCGGGACTACCGGGAGGGTCCCAGGGGTCCACCAAGTGGGGCCACCGGCCCCGGGGGGCAGCATGGGCCAAGTGCGGGAGGGGACCAGCCCCAGGTGGGCTGGTGCGCCCCCCCACCAGGGCCCAAGGCGCCTAGGGTTTAGGGAGGGGTGCCTCCACCTTACTTGGGGGGCAAGTTTCCCCCTCTCCCCCCTTGGCCGCCGCCTAGATGGGTTTTGGGGCTGCCGCACCCCTTGGGGTGGGAACCCTAGAGGGGGCGCAACCCCCTGCCTCTCCCCTATATATAGTTGAGGTCTTTGGGGCTGCCAACACATGAGTTTTGACCTCTCCCTGGCGCAGCCCTACCTCTCTCCCTCCTCGTCTCTTGCGGTGCTTGGCGAAGCCCTGCTGAAGTACCACGCTCCTCCACCACCACCACGCCGTCGTGCTACTGCTGGACGGAGTCTTCCTCAACCTCTCATTCTCCCCTTGCTGGATCAAGGCGTAGGAGACGTCACCGGGCTGTACGTGTGTTGAACACGGAGGTGCCGTCCGTTCGGCACTAGGATCATCGGTGATTTGGATCACGACGAGTGCGACTCCATCAACCCCGTTCACTTGAACGCTTCCGCTTAGCGATCTACAAGGGTATGTAGATGCACTCTCCTTCCCCTCGTTGCTAGATTACTCCATAGATTGATCTTGGTGATGCGTAGAAAATTTTGAATTTCTGCTACGATCCCCAACACCTATGCCTCCCAGAACTGCTCCTCCCGCACGATATGCATGTAATGGGCATGGGCCTCGCCGATGGTCATGGTGCAATGCACCAGCGAGGGTGACATAGAGGAGGAGGGTGGCGCCGGTTCGTCATCGGTAGCGTCCTCCATTGGGACGTCGTCCTCTGGCTGCCTGTCGGCCAGCCAACCAGCAGCAATGGTGGCCATCTCCTTCTTCTGGTCCGACGTCAACCCGTCCCAAAGAGTTTTGGCGGGGGAAGGATCCATGGTGAGAGTGGTGCAGAGAGGGACCGGAGGTGGATGACTGTGGCTATGGCCGGGGCACCAGTTTTTATAGCAATGGTGGGTGAAAGAGGGACGGATGGGTGGCGTCAGAGAAGATGCCTCGGCAACCGTGTGCCGTCAATGTGGGTGGCAGGCGGACGGGCGGCTGTCGTGTCGATTGAACGCGCGGTAGTCGCCTGCACCGAGAAGTGACGCGGGCGGCGCTCTCTCGATTGGCGCACCACTTCAATGCCGGTGCTAGTGAGTGGTCATGTCCGCTCTAGCCGGGCATGAATGCGAGCGTTGACGCTCTGGAGCGGCGCTAACCGAAAACGCACGGTAGGAGACTTGGTTTTTGGTGGATAAGGGCGGTCAGAAGCGGGCGTGAGATCGGTCTGGACTCCTACAAACCCCGTACTTTTGTCTCTGGTTTGCGGGAGAAATCATGTCTGAACCACCCAGTGGACCGGTACAGACCCACGTTGGATAGCTTCTACTGTTCGAACAACGTGATTCAGAAGCACGCGGGAGGTTTGCGCGGCAGCGTTGGAGATGCTACTAGGTAACAGAAAATACAACAAGACATGTTTTTAGACGAAAAGCTGTAGCCCAGTCCTCCTGCCCACTGTAGTCCATTCCCCTTTGCTTGAAAACTAGCCACTTGACTTCTTCCTTGAATTTTCTCCCGCAAGCATATAGACTTGGGCTAATATGTTTAACAGGCCCTATGTTTAAATATGAAATAACTCCTTGTGTTCCATAGAGCCCTGGTCACCAAGATGATGATCTCCAAAGAGAAACGTAAATTGATTAGTTGCTTCAGATAATCAATCTCTTTTTATAGACCTAAGCCAGTATATGTCCAAGAGCGAGAGATGTAGCTGCAGCCTGCAGTACATTTTGATAAATGTGCAGCGAAAGAAGAGGTGATCTCTGGTTTCAAGAGTCTGCATGCTGCATAAGATACAAGTGTAATCTTGTATGAAGAAAAAAAATCGCAGTAGAAGAGCCCTAGTATTTAACCTGTCATGTGCCAAGAGCCAAAAGAAAACGGTTTTGCTATTTTACAGCTGATTGTTTTGCAATTCGCCAACATTCAAGTCGTTGTCCGTCCGTTCTTGCGTGGAGATTCGCGCTGGTCTTGTTGCCGGGTCCGTTTTTTTTGTGTTGTGCGGTTTTCTCTGTGCCCGTTACCGCCGCGTCCGGCCGGCTCTGATTTTTGTCTCGTTTGAATTTGGGGTAGCGTGCCTTTCCTCCCTTTTCATTTCATCCTCTCTGTTTGGATAAGGCTGAGGGGGAGCTCGAGCGGCGGAGCAGGAGGCGATTCTCCCCGTCCATGGCGATTTTGAGACCTTCCCCCACTCGAGCTTGATTTCTCTCCCCTTCCTCTTCGCTCCCCGGTGTCGCGGTTGGTTGTTCCTCTCTCTCTCTCTCTCCCCGTCGCGCGCTTGTGTTGCTCTGCTCTTGTTCGTCCCAGATCTAGGTCAGTTCATGTCGCCCTCTCGCGCATGTGGTGCAGCCGCTGGATTGATAGGCTTCTGGTTGTTGTGGTCGTCCCGCGCGCGCTGCTGTTTGTACTGTTGTAGTTTGTAGATGCAGCGGCTTTGTCCCCCCTTTTGTCTGTGGAGATGCAGCTGTTCATGTAGATGAGAGGGCGATCTGTAGATGTTCCTGTAGGTGCTCGTGTTCCTGTAGGCGCGAGAGATTCTGTAGATGTTCCCGTAGGTGCTCATGTTCCTGTAGGTGAGAGGGTGATCTGTAGGTGCTCATGTACTTGTAGCTACTCATGTTCCTGTAGCTGAGGGGGGTTCTGTAGATGTAGCTTGGTGGATGTCTGTAGTTGTAGCATCCGGGATGTTGTAGATGTACTGGTAGATGCCTAGCTCGTTCCTGCTCATGTCGGGATGCTCCCTGATGCTTCTGCGTGTTTTCCTGCTCTTGCCCCTGCTCATGTACTGGTAGATGCTAGGTGCTCGTGTCAAGCTCCTTTTTTGTATTCCAATGAATTAGGCTCCTGATTTGTTGTTGGAGGTGTAGTTCTCCTTTGTACCATGTTTGTTTTTCTTCTAGCAGGAATGAATTTTAAGTTTAATTTCAGTGTACTTTTGGCTCAGCCCTTTTCAGTGTTGTCAATTGTTTGATCAGACCTTTTCAGTGTCGTCACAGACTTCCAGCGTAATATCAGTTTTGTAGTCTTACAGGGGTAGTTTCTCCTAGTTTATATAGTGTAATTAACTCTAAATTTCTAGGGTGATTTTTGATTGTAATTGCAGTGTAGTTTTATGTGTAATTTTCCCAGATTTTCATTGTAACTTTATGTCAGTTTTACTGTGTAATTCATCTCAGATTTACAGACTTTAAGTGTAATTTAGCCGTTTTAATTCCACTGTGATTTTATCTCATTTTTGCATTGTAATGTAATTTGTCTCAGTCTTGCAGCATAACCTGTCCCAGATTTTCTGTGTAATTTGAGTGGATTTTCTCACACAGTGTAGTTCATCCCAGCATTTCGTACTTTTAAGTGTAATTTATTAATTTAATTCCAGTGTAATTTTGGTGAATTTTACAGTGTAATTTGATTGTAGTTTCAGTGTATCCTAACTTTATAATGCATTGTACCCATTTATTTGCAATGTAATTTTAGTGGATTTTTCAGTGTAATTTGTTTGTAGTTTCAGTGTAATTTATGCTAACTTTACAGTGCAGTGTACCCATTTAATTCCAGTGTAATTTTAGTGGATTTTACAGTGTACTTTGTTTGTAGTTTCACTGTAATTTATCCTAACTTTACAGTGCAGTGTACTCATTTAATTCCAGTGTAATTTTAGTGGATTTTACAGTGTACTTTGTTTGTAGTTTCAGTGTAATTTATCCTAACTTTACAGTGCAGTGTACTCATTTAATTCCAGTGTAATTTTAGTGGATTTTACAGTGTAATTTGATTGTAGTTTCAGTGTAATTTATCAGTGTACCCATTTTAATTCCAGTGTAATTTAAGTGGATTTTACAGTGTAATTTGATTGTAGTTTCAGTGTAATTTTATGTTCCGTTTACAGGTTTAAATGGGTAGGCTACGGAAAGTGTCTCATCAGGATGTTCCATTAATATCATCTTTAGAGAGTGCAGATTCAGTGGATGAAGCTTTTGTGCCTAATGATTTTGCAGAAGATGGTTCTCATCCTGTGTCTCCAGTAGTTACTTATTTATGTTTCTTTTCTTTGTTGTTTAATTTCTTTATCTTTTAGCTTTGATTTAATTATTTTTGGTCTGTTTTATTTCTTCTTTGTTTGCAGGATCTATCTCGAGATGAAGGAGAGTTCGACAAGGCTCTTTTGAACTTCTATCTCAATCAAGTATGTTCTTTATTTTCTTTTTAGTTCTTTCTTTCTTTTGATTTGGCTTTTTTCTTTTTGGTGATATTTGTGTTTTTTGTCATTTCAGAAAGTAAAATGCTTAAAGAGGAAACTAGCATCTGCTTCTAGGAGGAATGTGGTTAGTTCCCCATATCTGTTTAAATGTCCTGTATTTTCGTGCTCTCATATAATGTTAGTTTTTGTTTTCCAGATGATAGCTTCATGTAGTATATTTTATATGTAATTTACCTTGGTAGCATGTAATGTTTTCTGTCCTCCGTAGTTTTGTTGTTCTTCTGTAATACAAAGGTAATCACAGAAGTTTTGTTTTCAGAGTTTTCAACCGTAGTTGTGTTGTTATGCGTTAGTTGTGTACTTTTATTAAAGTACTGTAGTAATCTGAATGTATTAATGTTTTCTTCCTTGTGTATTTTCTTAGTTTTATTGGTTTCGGTTCTATCCTATGTTTTTCATTTTGTGTCTCTTTTTTTGTTGTTTTGTAGAGGTAGAAACGGAAGGGGAGCCTTGGCTCAGTGGTAAAGCTGCTGCCTTGTGACCATAAGGTCACGGGTTCAAGTCCTGGAAACAGCCTCTTACAGAAATGTAGGGAAAGGCTGCGTACTATAGACCCAAAGTGGTCGGACCCTTCCCCGACCCTGCGCAAGCGGGAGCTACATGCACCGGGCTGCCCTTTTGTAGAGGTAGAAACGATCTACTGATTTCCCCACTTGTGCCACTTTCACTAGATATTCTGGGAAGTTCTTCTCTGGTGTTGTTGCTGGAATGTGTCCTAGGTATCAGAATGTCATCCAGACATACGACATGGGCTGTCTCTTAAACTTTGTTAGGACTGAGGTTCCCCTTAGGCTAGTGAAGTGGCTTGCTAGTAGGTTTGATGTCCCTTTATCTGAATTCTAGTTCGAAAGGAAATTTATCCCAATGACCAAGTATGACATCCACGATATCCTTGACCTCCCAGTAGATGGTGAGCCACTTGTGTCTGATCCTGAGTCTGGCCGTGATTTTATCCTGTCTCACTTCAATGTTTCTAGTATTCCTCCTGTCTCTTTCTTCGCCAACAAGCTTAAATCCATCGAAATCGAGTTGTCTGATGAAGACATTTTCATTTGCTTTATGATTGTTGTGTTGTTCTCATTCCTTTGTCCCAACTCTAGCCTCAGTCCTAGCCCGAAGTACCTGCATATTTTCAGGGATTGTTCTTCTGTGCGACACTATGATCTGTCCAGATATGTTTATGAGTGGTTGTTGAGCAGCATCAAAAAGTTCAAGAGTTCCACTAAAGTTTCTTCTAAAAGATCAGTGATGTTTGGTGGTTGTCACTACGCTTTTGCTGTAAGTCTTGTTCTTGTTCTTCACTTTTATTTTAAGCTTTTTATGTTATTGCCTTTAATCTCTTTCTTGCGTGGTTGTGTATAGGTTTGTTACCTTGACCAACTTAATTTCGGTCTCCATTCTGTCCCTGATGTCAAGCCCCAGATTCTAGCATGGAGAGGTAACAAAGTTAAGCAATTTTTAGAGCTTGACAGAAACAATAGTCGCTCTTATGGCAAGAGGCCTCTAAAGCAGTTGTGTGCTCCAGTTAATCCGCAGGTTTGTTATTTTTGTTCTTTTGTTTTAAATTTATAATTATTTTTTTGCTTTGTTTATGTTTTCAGTATGTTCTCATATGAAATTACTCCTTCTCGTTCTAGCAGTCTATCGAGAAATCTTCAGCAAACAAAGATGGTGATGTTCCCCTTTGCAATGACATGCTTTTTGGAATGAATGTGCAGAAATCCTTCGGTGCTCGTTTTGGGTTTGAGGTTAGTGTAGTTTTGGGTTTGTACTTTCTGCTTTTATTTTCCAATTTGTTGCTTTGGTTGCTTTAATTGTGTTGTTTTATTTGAACTTTTTTCAGGCTGCTCAAGTAGTCATAGACTTTGTTCAATCTAGGAACAAAGACAAGCCCAAGCTATTTGTAGAATGGTCACAGTCCCTTGTAATTGATGTTCTAGAATGCTTATCACTCTCTACTCTAAATGCCAAATATGTCCTGACACCTAAAGTTTATTCAAGTGAGGGTCATTCTCTCAACAAGTTCTCTTTTGGTTAGTTCCTTCTTGAAGTTCTTTCCTATTTTGTTATTATTTTCTGATTTATGTATTTCTTGCTTGTATGATCTTATTTTTTTGTCCTTCCGCATGTTGTTTCTTTATCCTTTTTGCAGGCGCCAAGTCTGTCTCTATTCAATCTTTCATTGCTGAGAGGAAGTGTGAGACTGTTGTTGAGAAATCATTTTGAATGAAGCTTCTCCTTTTGTTTCTGGTGTTGTTAGTGTTGGGGGTTTTCATAACCCAGTAGTTTTATCTAGTTCATCTCCAGCTCCTAAAGTGTGTGATGAGGTATTATACACTTTGTTTTTAGTGCTTCTTCTCTTTTTGTCTAATATTCGCTTGATGATTTAGTATTTTTATCTTTTTTATTTTCTTTTTGCAGGGCGTGGTAAATGAGGCAGATGTTGAAGCTGCAATTCCAGTGGCGGATTTATCTTCTGTAAAAAGTCATTCTCATTCTATAGGTCTGAGCTTTTCTTTTCTCTTATTTAAATTCTTGTCTTCTTCATTTTACTTTTTATTTGTGTCTTGTTTATTTTTTTCTTCACCTGTGCTTGTATCTTCTCTCTTTGTAGGTATTTCCCCTTCAACGACGCAGTGTGCAATTCCTGTTGTTGGTTCTACTTTGAGGCCCTCAGGTCCTTTGTGTGTTTATTTATTTTTCTTGGTATAGTTTGATATTGTTTTGAAACAATTTCTGTAACTCACCCTCTTGTTTTGTATTTTGTGTAGCTGGTCTTATTAAGAAATGCGAACCCAAGGTCGATGATAATGGTTTTCCAAGACCCACTTTTGCTCAGTTAAATCGCACTCTTGGTGTTCAATCTAATGGCGATGTTACCAATGGTGAGCCCAATGATAAAGAGGTCGATAATTCTTTTGGAGAACTCTCCCCTCTGGTTCCTATTCGCTTGTCGCAGCGTTTCCATAATGCGGTTAGCATCTCCCATTGTACTCTCATTGTAATCTTTTTTGGAACATTAGTAGTGATTTTGTTTGGTTGTATTTTGTTTAGCTAGGTGATGTTGAGTGCTCTCAGTATGTTGTTGAAAGATATATGAATTCGCTGGATCCTCGTAATGATGAGGTAATTATTTCTGAATTTTATTTACTTTCTTAGTTTTTTCAGTAGTTGGTTTTTTCTGTATTCTGATTTTTTTGGATTGTTTATTTGTTGTGTTTTCAGGATTGCGTTGAAATGGCCGCTTTGCCTAATTCTGAAGTTTCCAAGTCAACTCACTGCTCAAGCCACCCTACTAATGAGGTATGTTGTCAAGCTTCTGTCAACTTTCTTGTATTTTTTTCTTTTTGCTTTCTGATTTCTTGTTTCTTAGGTCTTGTCTAATGTACTGATTCTCTAATGCTTCTTGCATGTTTAATCAATGTAGGTTAAAGAACTACAAGACGACATTCAAATTGTAGGCACTTCTAGTTTTGCTGCTAGGTGTCAACAGCTTTCAAGATCTAATGATGTTGCTTACAACAAGCTCAAGAACTTTATAGCACCTCAATCAACTAGTTGTAATCCTAGGAAGCATCAAGTATTTTAATCTTTTTCTTCTTTCTCCCTTGTTCTCCTTTATTTTTTAAATGTCTTCACCCTTCAAGTTGTTGTGCTTATTCTTTCTTTCTTTTGCTATTTTTATGTTGTTAGGCTATTTCTAGCCCAGAAGTGGAGATCTTGTCATCCGGGAGTGCCCCTATACCTCCTTCAGCTGCTCCTGTTCCTAAAGCTCATGCACAATCTTCCATTGTTCCTAGTGGTTCATCTCATGGTCATGTACCTCGGAGGATTGTTGTTCCTGGTAGATATACCTCAGATCCATATGTTGCTCAGGGTAATAAGTTTCCTGTTACTAATCAAGAAAGGCGTCACCACCTTGTAATGGTGGAAATAGGAACGCATGAAACTTGGTGCAAGTATGTTCTTTTGCTCTCTTTTTTCATTGTTTGGGTTTGTAGGTTTTCTATGTAACTTCTCCTTTTTTCTAGGTCTATTGTTTCTTTAATTCATTCTTTTTAGCTTTAGGATGAATTAATTTTTGGTTTGGTTTTCTATATTCCCCTAGGTATGAAGCAATTCGATATGACCGAGCTTACTGTAGCTACCGAAATCTTGAACCTTGAAGTCTAAAGAAGATGTGGATAATTTCTTGATTCTGTGTGTCTGTCGTTATCTTTTCAAACAATCTCATCCATCAGCTTCAAAGAAGCACTTCTTTTTCTCTTACATTGGGGTAAGTTGTATCTATGTTATCTTTTTTCTTATTCGTCCTTATTCGTCCTTACATTGGGGTAATTGTTGTCTTTTGTTTTTTGAGGAAACCATTTTGAGTGGTGTTAATGTTGAGATTGTAGCTAATGCATTTCATGGTGCAAATAGTGCTTTTGCAATGTGGAGAAGTAATCTGGTAAGTAGTTTTTTGTCTCTTCTTTTCAGCTCATTTCCCCTTCTTCTAGTTTGCCTTTTTTTCCTGTTCTATTCATTGATGATGTATATTATTCTGGTGTTGTTTTTGCAGCTTTTTTTCCTGTTGTTCGGGATCAGCACTGGTTTACTTTCGTTGTTTGCTTGAAGGAGAGGGCATTCGCATTTCTTGATTCTGCTTATGGGCCAAAGTCTCATTTTCACAAGGAAGTTCGTGATGCAATGGTATTCAATTTTTTTAGTGATTCATTCGATGGATCAAACTGTTATTGTTACTTAGACTGGTGATTTTTGTCTTCGATGCAGATTGAAAATTTCATAAGCATCTGGGATCAGGTTGTGACTCCTGTCATGCGCACTCGTATTGACTTTGAAAATTTTGATATTGTGTACCCTAGTGTACCTAAGCAAGATAATCGGTACTTCTTCTCTTTTCTCTTTCAGTGCGCCTTCTATTAATTTTCCTTTTGGTTTTGTTACCATTTTGGTTTAATTTTATTTCTTTGTCATCTCTTCTTTCAGCCATGATTGTGGTGTTTTCTCTATCATGTATCTGAAGTATTGGACTCCCAGGACCCCAATTGGAAATATGTTTGGTCCTGCCGATATCGACAACATAAGAATCAGATTGGCTAATGAGTTGTATTTCAGTACATTCAACAGCGTTGACAAGACTTTTGTTACAGACTTCTTTGGTGATGTGAGTTTTTAGTACTTTTTCTACTTTTTCTGAATTTCCTTTGATGCTTACGTAAGCTGTAGAATGTAATGCAGATGGAAACAATGTTTTTCAGCATAAAACATTTTTACCCTATTTTTGTTGTACAGGTCAAGGCTTAGAGTTTCTGGGAGATGCACTGGAAGATCGAAGGCTCTGCTTAGTTTTGAGCTATATATATTGTTTCTGGACATTTTTATAGATTGTAATACTGCTTTTGCGGCCATCTTGTTGTTGATGGTTTTGTGAAATGTTTTCCGTTGGTTTGTAAGCCGACAATATAGTAGTCCCGAAACAGTGACTCTTTTGTAATAGTATGCGATGTTATGTTTTTCTGTCTGTATCTGTTGCTTTTGTTCTTTGTGTTTATTTTTCTTTTATTTCTTTACTGTTGCATGTTTGTTTCTCATTTCAGTTGAATGTTCTCTGAAGTCAAGGCTCTTACCCAGTCCCCTTTGTTGCTTATGTGTTTTTGTGTGTATAGGTTCTAGTTTTATTATGTTCCTAACAATTAATCTCTTCTTTTAATTTCAGTGAAGGTGCAATATTTGTTTCCTGGCAGGTTTCAATATCTGCAACTACAATCATCTTTTCGTCCTGTAATGTGAGCTTTCTGTACTTTTACTCTTTTCCATTTCTTTTCATGTTCTATTTTATTTTATTATCATTTTCTGTACAGGTAAAATAATGCTAAATAACCGTTAACTTTTTTGTCTACTTGCCTTTCTGGAATTGCATGTATCATAATTTAATGAAATTTTGAATTCGGCTAGGCTGTCTGAAATTAGGTACCAACATAAGATATTGCTAATACATTAGTAGTACTCCCTCTCAGTACTAATCTTTCTCCTAGTTTTCCTTCTAATCATAAGACATCCGTACTACATTTGTAGTATTCCCGCTCACTCCTAATCCTACTCATCTTTCTTCTGTCTTCTTTTCTTCTTCTCTCATATTCTGCTATCTTGTTTTCTTCATTGTTCCGGAGGTTCTCCTATAGGATTGTGTTGCGCCGTCATATTGCCCTTCCTCTTGCTGTTGCCGCTCTGCTTGCCTCCTTTGTTCTCTGCACCTGTGTTCAGTGTCCACTATTAATTTATTTTCTTGTAATCAAGTATATCTCATTTCAATATTTTTGAACTTACCTTTCTTGACATTCCTTGGGTTCGACTGCTTTGCTTGTTTCCTTTTTGGCTTGTTGTATTCCTTGTCGAGGTTTGTGCAATTCTTTAGCGTGTGACTTTCAGATCCGCAATGTGAGCATTTGTAGAACTTGTTTTGCTTTATTGCTTCGCGAATGGTTAGCATCCTTGGTCTACCTTTTGTTTTCGCTATATCTGGGTCTTGTATTGTGAATGATGGTGTTGTTGTTTCTCCTTCTCCTACTGTTGGTACGAATGTAACTGTTCTCGTTGCTACACTATGTCCCTCATCTGTTGTTTCTTCTTCATCATCCATTTCCCGGAGCCTTTTCTGTATCCTGTCTAATTCTCCCAGCAGATATTCATACTTCCTCTTCTTCTTTGAAGCTATTGATGCCACATGCACCATTTTCCTTGCCAACACATTGTACCTTAGTGTGGAGTTCTCAGCCGCAACAGCCGGTGTCTTTGTAATATCTAGCTTGTAGTCATTTTTCCTCCATCTATCAATGATATATTTTTCTGGTATCTTCTCAATTTTGAGATGTATCATTACTCGAAGTATGTGTGAGCACAACAGTCCATCTTTCTAGAATGTGCAACAAATGCAAGAGTATTCTTCTTCTTTCAATCCAACTTGCACTAGTGTCGTGGATTTGTCACGGCAGATGTCCTAGCGAAAGGATTTAGTCATGGAGCCATCGCCACGTGTTTATTTGAAGGGGTTAAAACGGACACATAGACACGAGGGTTTTATACTAGTTCGGCCCCTTCGATGAAGGTAAAAGCCTATGTCTAGTTGTGATGGAATTGATATGATCTCGATGGCTAGGGAGCAAACAAGCTTCGCCTAGGCTCGAGTTGTGGTTGTCTCTCTCCTGAACCGCCACCGGGTCGTCCCCTTATATACACGGGTGACGCCCATCGGTCCATAGAGTCCTAACCGGTTCATACTCGTATTTCGGTTGGTATCCATCTATTCCTTACTTACAATACAAGTCATACATCAGGCCGGTTTGCGGCTACATGTTCTAACCGACTACAGGCCTTGGGCCTTCATCTGTTTACGCCACTAATGAAGTTAACCCGGCCCAAGTAGGCCGGTTTACGCCTAGTGGTAATATCCCCAACATTAGGCCCCAGATTGATTTGAACTGGTTCATGTCAATCCTTCACACCATCTTGCGTCTTGGATATCTTCTGTTAATTGGCAAATATCCAAGTTGCTGTAAACCGGCATGACATCATCAGTTTTGGTTACTGTAAACCGGCATGACGTCATTATGAAGTTCATAACGCCCTCTTAATGACAACTCCTGGATTCGCGCGTTTGACCTAGCGTGGTTGCCTTATAAATAAGACCGAAGGGTCATTTCCTTTCTCTTCCCCTTCGTCCCTTCTTCTTCTTCTTCCTCACGTCGCCAGCTTTGGAGCTTCGCCACCGCCGTCGACCTCTGCCTCGTCTCGGGCCGCTGCATCAACCTGAACGTACCAGAGTGTTGCGGCGTCTTTCCGCATCTTCTCCGTTCCCGGTAAGTCCTCTCTCCTTCTTAACCTAGATCTGTTCTTAGGGTTCCATGTTCTTGCTATGTTCATTGCGCGTTCATAGCTGTTCTCTGACCTTGAATGCATCTGTGAACTCTTGCTGTGTTTAGTAGCGATCCCTTTAACATCCGCCTGATATTTCTCATCCAAACGCATAGATCTCCCGCACATATCCGCTCAATGGTTCACTTCTGTTTCCGCCTTAGTCTTCGAAATATTTCCTGTTTTTGTGAGCTTGCTGTAGATCCGCGGCTGTAACACGATTTTGTGAAATTTGTTTCTGCATAACTAGTTATCCATAGTTTCAATTGCTTCCGATGCTTAGGCCAGGGTGGTTTAACTTCACCATAGAGAAAAAATTGCTAAACCGGTATATATGTCATTAGTACCCTGGTTGAGCCGCCAGAATCCATCTGATGCCGCGTTGTAGAAGACCGGTTTATGGGTACTGCCTCCGGTTTACCGTAATTAGATCAACACCTTTTTATCTGGCATGTCCTTAAACCGGATCACTTATTTCTTGTAAATCTCGTCATGGCCAAACAAGTGTACGAATGCAACTGGGTTCCCTCCCGTGTCACAGAATCACAGCTGAATGATCTAGTCCTGATCGGCGCTTTGGATAGCAAAGATACGATTCACTGGAGGGTTCCTGGAGATGAATGTCCTCCTACGCCCCAAGAAGGAGAGGTCGTGGTCTTCGCAGATCATATGGCCCGGGGCTTCAAACCGCCCGGCTCTAAATTTTATCGGGATGTGTTAGCCAACTTTCAACTCCGTCCACAGGATATTGGCCCCAGCTCCGTCACCAATCTATGTCACTTTCAAGTACTTTCTGAGGCATACCTTCAAGAGGAGCCTTCAGTCGAGTTATTTAGAGATCTCTTTCATCTGAACCGCCATACTGAATTCACTGATGGCCCTAATACCGAACTGGGCGGTATGGCCATTCAGAAAAGGAAAGAAATCACCTATCCCCACGTCAAACTCAATACTCACCCCAAGGAATGGAATGCAACTTGGTTTTATTGCAAGGATACCTCTCCTGACAATGAAAATCCCTTGCCTGGCTTCTGTCCGGAACGGCTCAGCAACACTCACCCTTTTCCACAAAGGCTAAGTGCCAAGGAGAGAATTAAATATGCTCCTCAACTGTCCAAGCTCCGGGCCTTCATGGCCAATGGTTTAACAGGAATAGACCTTGCACGCTGCTGGATATCATGGAGCATTTTGCCTCTAAGCCGGCGCCCAAATTTGATGTGCGAGTATACTGATAGTGTCGATGACCCACTCCGACACACTAAAATCCAACTCCCTGATGACGAAGTCACAGAATCTGTGAAAAAGATGCTGAATGAACCGGAGCACCTCTGTGCTCAAACCGGTCTGCCTCCTTACTGCACCACCAACAAACCGCCAGCGGTAATATTTTAATTTCTCTATTATTGAACCAGTTACTATTTTATATGTTCAACATTTAATTGCTGCTGATGCAGGGTGATAATCCGTTTTGGAGTAAGAAACTTCCTCAAGACAAAACGGAGAAGGCAGGACAGCCAACCCGGCCCAAGACCAAGGTTATCAAGAAACCAGCTCATAAGAGAAAAACCACCGCTTCATCTGACCCTGCCATTGATGACGATGTGGGTAACCCGGATCTTGAGGTAGAACTTGATTCACTTGGCTTGCTTTTTACACGCCTTATTGATGATAATGCTTGTCAGGATGACGCTGAAGCCAGCAATGCAGGTTTCGTTGAGGTAACCATTCTCTCTTCCGATTCAGAAATCCTGCCTTTGCCAAAATTTCGCCGGGCAAACCAGAAAATTAAATTTTCTCATCCTCTTGCTTATCTGGATTCCCAATTTCTTATGAAGACCCAGCAACACGAAGCTCGCCGCACAACCCGGCATAGTGGCCAGGTAGTTACCTCTGCCGGTTTACCAAACAGTCCGGTTCGAAAACGCCGCTCCGAGGTCTCCGACCTTTTTATTGATTTAAATCGTAAAGCGGGTTTCTTCCGTCAACCTCTTAATCCATCCGACTCCGATTATCAGGTCACTTCTCATTCATCATCTGGTGAATCATCAGCCACTCAGCTACCACCTTTGAAAACAGTTGCTGGGTAAGTTAAACTGAACATATGCTTCCAGTATACCGCATAATAGCTTATGCTTTTTCTTGATTTTTTGTTTTCCTTTCAGGGCTAAACCGAAACCAAGCAAGAAGGCCCGCCTGGATAAAGCGGCTGAAGAGGATGTAGCCCCAGAACATGACCAAGCACCGGATCATGAAGTATTTACTTGTGAAGATATCCCCAATGATCCTCCTCTGCAAGACGACGTTATCCCTGAAGAAGGTCTTATTCATACTCCAGCCTCTGCTGATCCGCCTGCCAACTCTGTCCAGATTGAGAAATCCCACACTCCTGCTGACAAAACGGCCGCGCCAACCCAAACTGGCGAGTCAAAAGATGACGATGTTGTGATTACCGGCGTAGGCCGCTCTGAACCCGGGAATCCTGCCACCCTTACCAGGCATACCATCAAAGAGGATTCTTCCCCTTTGAACAAAGGAAAATGGGATGTTGAATTAGAGACATACGCCGCTCTGAATGCTCAAGATCTTCATTCTGGCTATTTAAACCGGCTTTACACTAGCCGTGACTGTGAAGCTGGCCTGGTCAAAATGATGAGAGATAAATTTGAGGTAAATTCCTTCTTTCCTTTCTGCCATTGCATTCATCCTTGTAGCCCCCAAGGGCCGGTTTGTGACCTTGGTCAAAACCAGGACTTGATCCTGAACATTTTTGAAATTCGTCGGCATAACCCTGGAGGACCGGTCTAACTTAGCATAAGTAAACCGGGGGCTCAAAAATAAAAAGCCGTCCTTAGAACATAACTTGATCAAATAGCCATTAGCCCCCAAGTGCCAAGTTGAATACTTGTATCGAGCTTGGGACTTTGTAATCTAGCAATATACAAAAAATTGAAGGTGCATTAGCCCCCAAGTATCAGGCATATAACTTTGTTATGTGGTTGATACTTCCATTTCTTGGATCGCCTGTGCAAAGCTTAAAATGCCATCTGTATGCAGGCTGAGGTGAAAATCAAGGAGGACCAGATTGCCGATTTGCAGGAGGCCCTGAAGACCCAGCAGGCTGAAACAGATAAGGCCAAGCAAGAATTAACCAGCGCTTTGAGCACTGCTGAACGGCTGAAAGAAGGCTTCAAGAAAGAGCGGGCTGACTGGGCCACTGAGAAGGCCGGTTTAACCAAAAGAGCGGAAAATGCTGAAGCGGCCCTTAAACTGGTGGTGGATGAACTAACGGCCGTACAGCGGCAAATACACTCCATGACTGCTGCAATCTTTGGTAAGCTCCTTGTAACTTCTGTGATAAATTTGAATCTGCTGTATCGTAAATCCGGTTTGAGACCATTCCAATCTTGTTGTAGGCACACGTATTGGGCACTTAGGAAATCATGTGCGGAAGAAATTGAAAGCTGCCTACACCTTGGTGGAACAATTGTATACCGGAGCCCAACGGATCATCACCACAGCTTCTCACAACAACCCGGCTCCCTCTTTAATCCAGGACACTCTTAGCAAGTTGTCAATGCTTCCAGCCCGGATTGAGGAGCTGAAAAAATCCGCTGCCCGAACCGGAGCAATCAATGCCTTAATCCGGGCAAAGGCATGGGTGCCCGACTTTGATCCTGTGGAAGCAGCTCAAGGCTATCCCAGTCTGAAAGAAGATGGCTCTGAATTCAACGAAGAAGATTTAAGGGCCATAAACCGTGCAGTGCGCCCTCTGGCTTGCCAGCTAGCTGAAGAGGCAGATTTGACGCATTATCAAGCGCAATATAATAATCAAAACAAGCGAGTGCCTGCCCCAACTGTTGAAGCGGAGAATCTGATTCCTCCAATCCGTAAGCACACTTACGCCCCTGATATTGAACCGTCTTCCCTGATCCATGAAGAGGCTGTTTTCCAAGCTTTAATGGGAATCGACTGGACCACTGTTGATTTCCAGCCAATGGGTAGAGACGAGGAAGCTGAAGCGGCGGAGGATGAGGAGCAGGCTTGAGCCGGAAGCCGGTTTGAAGAGCTATTTGCAACATCCTTCCACAAAAACAATGATTTTGTTTGAGCACCATGCTCCCTTGTAATAGGATAGTTAAAACTTCTGCCTGGAATATGCCTTCGTGCATAAGTACTGAAGCTTTTGCTTGAAAAACTTTAATTTATATTTCCTTCAATCAGAAAAATTTGAACTTCGGTGGCGGTTATACCGTCAGCCGAATTATGATCTTGATATGTGTATCAGTAATATAACAAATAGATGATACATAAATACCTGCCATGTTTGAGCATAAAGCTGGCTTTAGCCAAGCTTGAAGCGGTGGTTTTATAAACCATTACCGTCAAAAAGGGAGAAAGTAGCTCCCGTACAAACCGTACTGATTTAATACGATCCCCCTGGTTACTCCATGATGTTAACAGGGAAAAGGTAAACCAGGCAGGCTCCTCCGGATTTAAAGGGGGATAAAAAATTATTGGCTGAACCGGAAAAAATATGCTTGTTGACATAAAAGAAATCCAACAAAAGCAAAGAACGAACAAACCATGAAAACAACATGGAAGCAAAGGCAATGATAAAAACCATTTGCAAAAAATATGCTATACTGAGCTGTTCAGATGGCATTACCATGGTCGGACAGGATCAAGGCCCCCAATAGGAGTGACAATGATTCAAGTCAGCCAGGTCCCCAAATGACTCGTGGCATATATGCCAGATCAAGAGGCGTGACAATGGTTCGGGTTCGACCATGCCCTCAAGTGATTTTGTGGCCTTAGGCCGACCAAGAGGCGTGACTGGTTTAGACTTGACCATGTCCCCAAATGATCTGGTGGCTGTTGCCTATCAAAGGGTGTTCGTTGGTTCGGACACGACCAAGGCCCCCAGTGATATATAAAAAACATATGTCAAGGGGTAAACCGGAGGCCGCTTTAAATAGAACCACTCCGTGTAACCTCGCATGATGAGAAAGACAGAGACCCTGCTTTAGCTGAGGCTCTGGTTTGATATACCAAAGATAATATATACATTGTCATAATATGTACATAGATAGAGCTGATGGCTCAAGTATAGTAAGGCCGAAGATGAGCTATATTCCATGGCCTATAGGTCTCCTCCTCTGATGTACGTGAATCTTGATGCCCTCGAATATCAATCAGATAGTACGACCCGTTGTGCAAATTCTTGCTGACCACGAAAGGTCCCTCCCAAGGTGGGGATAACTTGTGCATATCCGTTTGATCTTGGATGAGTCGAAGCACGAAATCTCCTTCTTGAAAAGTTCTAGTTCTAACCCGGCGACTGTGATAGCGACGAAGATCTTGCTGGTAAATTGCCGAGCGGGCAGCCGCTATATCACGCTCCTCGTCCAATAAGTCCAAAGCGTCTTGTCGTGCTGTCTCATTGTCTGCTTCAACATAAGCTGCCACACGAGGCGAATCGTGCCGGATGTCACTAGGGAGAACTGCCTCCGCTCCATAGACCATGAAAAATGGCGTGTATCCTGTGGACCGGTTTGGCGTATTATTGATACTCCATAATACAGATGGTAGCTCTTCAACCCAACATCCTGGTGTTCTTTGCAATGGGACCATAAGCCGGGGTTTGATGCGTCGCAAGATTTCTTGATTAGCTCGTTCTGCCTATCCATTGGACTGGGGGTGTGCCACTGACGACACGTCAAGTCGGATGTGCTCACGTTCACAGAACTCCTTCATAGCGCCCTTGGATAAATTGGTACCATTGTCAGTAATGATACTGTGTGGAAAACCAAACCGGAAAATCACCTTCTTGATGAACTGCACCGCTGTTGCTGCATCACACTTGCTGACAGGCTCCGCTTCAACCCACTTGGTAAATTTGTCAACTGCCACCAAAATGTGGGTTTTCTTATCCTTGGATCTTTTAAAAGGTCCAACCATATCCAGCCCCCAAGTTGCAAACGGCCATGTTATTGGGATCATCCTCAATTCTTGAGCTGGCACATGAGCTCGCCTTGAAAATTTCTGACATCCATCACACCTTTTAACCAAGTCCTCCGCATCAGCATGCGCTGTCAGCCAGTAGAACCCGTGAGGAAACGCCTTTGCCACCAGAGACTTTGAACCGGCGTGGTGTCCACAATTCCCTTCAATGATTTCTCTTAAGATTTCACAGCCTTCCTCAGGAGAAACACAACGTTGAAACGCCCCTGATACACTGCAATGATGTAATTCACCATTGACAATCGTCATAGACTTGGATCGCCGGACTATCTGCCTGGCTAGAATCTCATCCTCTGGTAACTCTCCCCGGTTCATGTACGCAAGATAAGGAACTGTCCAATCCGGAATAACATGCAGGGCTGCCACCAATTGAGCCTCCGGATCAGGGATAGCCAAATCCACCTCACCTGGGAGCTTGACTGACGGGTTGTGCAACACGTCCAAAAAGACGTTAGGCGGGACCGGTTTACGCTGAGAACCCAACCGGCTTAAAGCATCCGCCGCTTCATTCTTCCGACGGTCCACATGATCCACTTGATAACCCTTGAAACATCCTGCAATATTATCCACTTCCCGACGATATGCAGCCATGAGCGGGTCCTTAGAATCCCAAGTGCCAGACACCTATTGAGCCACTATGTCCGAGTCACCAAAGCACTTAACCCGGCTTAAATTCATCTCTTTAGCCATCCGGAGACCATGGAGCAAAGCTTCGTACTTAGCTGCATTATTAGTACAAGGGAACATTAAGCGGAGAACATAACAAAACTTATCACCTCGTGGGGAAGTTAATACGACTCGAGCCCCCGAGCCTTCCAATTGCCTGGACCCGTCAAAATGAATAGTCCAATATGTGTGATCCGGCTTCTCCTTTGGTGCTTGTAACTCCGTCTAGTCATTGATGAAATCAACAAGTGCTTGAGACTTCACTGCCGTCCGAGGCACGTACTTCAGTCCGTGTGGCCCAAGATCTATAGCCCACTTGGCAATCCGGCCAGTCGCCTCCCGATTCTGTATAATATCACCCAAGGGAGCTGAACTGACCACTGTGATGGGGTGCCCTTGAAAATACTGCTTCAACTTCCGACTGACCATAAAAACACCATAGACCAGCTTCTGCCAATGCGGATACCTTTGCTTGGATTCAATAAGCACCTCGCTGATATAATAAACCGGCCGCTGAACCGGATATTCCTTGCCTGCCTCTTTGCGTTCCACCACAATAGCCACGCTAACTGCCCGAGCATTGGCCGCTACGTATAATAATAGTGGCTCCTTGTCGACCGGAGCTGCAAGAACAGGCGGATTGGCTAACTGCCGCTTCAGGTCCTCAAATGCCTCATCAGCAGCTGGACTCCAGACGAAATTGTCTGTCTTCCTCAGCATTTGGTACAAAGGGATAGCCTTCTCCCCGAGGCGGCTGATAAACCGGCTCAGCGCAGCGATTCGGCCCGCCAAACGCTGAACATCGTTGATACACTTCGGTTTAGCTAGGGATGTAATAGCCGTAATCTTCTCTGGATTAGCCTCAATTCCTCTGTTAGACACCAGGAAACCCAGTAACTTGCCTGCCGGAACACCAAAAACACACTTGGCCGGATTAAGCATCATCCTGTAAGCTCGCAAGTTGTCAAAGGTCTCCTTCAAATCATCCACCAGCGTCTCCTTCTGTCTTGATTTTACTACAATATCATCCACATAGGCGTGCACATTGCGGCCGATCTGCTCATGCAGGCAATTCTGTACACACCGTTGATAGGTGGCTTGGGCACTCTTGAGCCCGAAGGGCATAGATACATAGCAGAAGGCTCCAAAGGGAGTAATAAATGCTGTTTTCTCCTGGTCCTTAACCGCCATCTTGATCTGATGATATCCAGAGTATGCATCCAAAAAACTCAAACGCTCACAACACATCGTGGCATCAATGATCTGGTCAATACGGGGGAGGGCAAAAGGATCTGTCGGACAGGCTTTGTTAAGATCTGTGTAATCCACACACATACGCCAAGGTGCCGTTTTTCTTAAGAACCAGCACCGGATTAGCAAGCCACTCTGGATGGAACACCTCAATAATAAAACCAGCTGCTAAAAGCCTGGCCACTTCCTCTCCAATGGCTTTGCGTCTTTCTTCGTTAAACCAGCGGAGGAACTGTTTCACCGGTTTATACTTAGGATCCACATTAAGAGTGTGCTCAGCGAGTTCCCTCGGTACACCTGGCATGTCAGACGGCTTCCATGCAAAAATGTCCCGATTCTCACGGATAAACTCGATGAGCGCGCTTTCCTATTTGGGATCCAGGTTGGCACTGATGGTGAACTGCTTGGACGAATCGCCGGGCACGAAGTCAACAAGCTTGGTCTCAGCTGCCGATTTGAACTTCAGATCTGAATCATGCTCTATAGTTGGCTTCTTCAAAGGGGTCATATCCGCCGGATCAACATTGTCCTTATAATACTTCAACTCCTCCGTGGCACAGACTGACTCTGCATAAGCCGCATCACCTTCCTCACATTCCAAAGTGACCCTACGGCTCCCATGAACCGTTATGGTCCCCTTGTAACCCGGCATCTTGAGCTGCAAGTAGATATAACAAGGCCGCGCCATGAACTTGGTGTAAGCCGGCCGGCCAAACAAGGCGTGATACGGGCTCCGGATCTTCACCACCTCAAATGTTAGCTTTTCCGACCGGGAGTCGTGCTCGTCCCCAAAGGCCACATCCAGGGCTATCTTACCAACAGGATATGCAGATTTGCCAGGCACCACACCATGGAACACCGTATTCGACGGTCTGAGATCTTTGTCTGTTAAACCCATGCGGCGAAATGTCTCATAGTACAATATGTTAATACTGCTTCCTCCATCCATGAGTACCTTGGTGAATTTATAACCCCCCACCTGAGGGTCTACCACTAATGCTAGCTGGCCCGGATTATCAATCTGGGGCGGGTGATCCTCTCTGCTCCACACGATAGGCTGCTCCGACCAGCGCAAGTAACGTGGTAAGGCCGGTTCAACAGAATTCACCGCTCGCCTGTGGAGCTTTCGGTCACGTTTATCCAAAGTAGTTGTGAAAACATGATATTGCCCGTTGCTCAACTGCTTTGGCTGGCTCTGATAACCTGACTACTGCTGCTGCTGCTGCTGCCGGCCGTTCTGATTATTCTGGCTATTGTGACCGCCCTGATTAAAACCTGAACCGGAAGCTCCATCGTGACCCGGACCGTGTAAACCGGATCCTGAACCGCCACCTGACCCATGGTCATACCGGAAGGCATTAGAGTTTTTAAACTCCTGCATGATATAACAATCTTTCCAAAGATGGTTAACTGGCGCCTCCTTCATCCCGTGCTTCGGGCAAGGCTGATTCAACAAATAGTTCAAACGGCTTGCGTTAGGATTGGGAGCCCCATTACGATTTGCTGCTTTACCTCTGCGTCGCTGCCCCCTGTCCTGTGCATCAGTGTTGGCCACAAAGTCCACGCTGCCATCCGCTTTGCGCTTGCCTCCGTTTCCATGACCCGCTAGTTTGTACTGCTGCTGTTTGGAGTTGCTGTTCTTCTTTCCCTTCCCTGCTTCATCATCATTAGGCTCGGGATCCTTGGTACTGTCTGAATCGGCATACTTCACTAAAGCGGCCATGAGGGTTGCCATGTCATTACAGAACCGCTTCATGCATCCCAACTTCAATTTTAGAGGCTCAAACCGGCAGTTGCCCTCCAGAGTTAAGATCGCAGAGTCGGCATTAATCCTGTCAGACGAGTGCAAAATTTCCGAAACGCGGTGCACCCAACGGGTCGTTGATTCTCCTTCCTCCTGGACACAAGCCGCCAGATCTACTATGGACTTGGGCTGCTTACAGGTATCCTTGAAATTCTGTATAAACCGGGCCCGCAACTGGGCCCATGAGCTGATAGAATTGGGTGGTAGGCTCTTTAACCAAGTACGAGCCGTGCCCTCGAGCATCATGGTGAAATATTTTGCACATGCGGCCTCATCCACGTCCAGCATTTCCATGGCCATCTCATAACTCTCTACCCATGCTTCAGGGGGTAAATCAGCGGTGTAATTCGGCACCTTGCGTGGACCCTTGAAATCTTTGGGCAGGCGCACATTACGTAAAGCTGGGATTAAGCAAGGCACTCCCAAAGCGGATGTGATTCCTGGTCCGGCAAAGGTAGTAGAACGAACCGGTGTAAGTTGGCCCGCATTATCCTGTGCTGCTAACTCGGCCTCCCTTTGTGCCCGGGCCCGGTCCACCACATCCCGAGCATCGCCAACACCACCTGTCGGGTCATTACCACGGGCCGTTTCACGGCCTCGCGCATTGCTTGATATGGCCGGTTCATCCATGCGCCTGCTATAGCTCCGGCTCGGACGGGGCGTAGAATGAATCCGATCACGGCTGTACGAGTATGCCTCCTGCTGAATCAGCGCAGTCCGGAGAAGCTCCTTAACCCGGCGCGTTTCTATCGCTTGCGGAGAATCCCCTTCGACTGGTATGGCCTCTAACCGTGCAGCGGCCGCAACAAGGTTGTCCATAGGATTCGAATAATGACCCGGGGGCGTCTGGACCGGCGGAGGAACCGCAATGTTTTGGTGAGGAGGTTCCATCAGGCGAGGTTAGCCCGTCGCCCCTGGCCCTGGTGCCTCAATCCGGTTTGTCTTCGGGTACTGCGGCGGATTACTGGGTCCAGCTCCTGGAGTGCGAAAGAGATTTCGGGGGTCAAACCCTAACGGCAGGCGTGATCTGTGCTTCCGCTTCAAAACCTCCTGTGATGCGTTCTGGTCAAGCATGAGTTTATAGGCCTGGGCGTCCAAAGCGGCCCGCTCTGCAGCCATCCAGTCTTTTTCTGCTGCCAGATCCGCTTTGGCTTGCACGATCTGCTCTCTCACCTTCGCAATTTCTACATTATGGGCCTCCTGATTCGCCGGATTGTCCTCTGCCATAAGCGCGGCTAGTGCATCAAACAGCTCAGATAGAACTTGAACCGGCGGGTGCATAAGGCCTCCAGACCATGCTGCTGCTGATCCAGAAAGCATTGTTGCGGCGGTCGAAGAGTAATTCGCCGCCTATGTGCCGGCCATGAATATTCCAACCCGGTTGACCTGGCCCGGGGGGTCCGGAATACTGTCGCCATCGGAACAGCCCCTAATCTGGTCGTCTTGCAACTGGTATAGCGATTCGGTCTCTCCGGTCGAGGACTCGTCATCAGAATAGACGATGGTCTCACTACCTTGTTCTGATTCGTCCTCATGCTCTCTTTCGTGGACGACTCCAACGAAGACACGCTTCACGGCCGGTTTAGCCCAGGTAGATCTCGCACGCTGAGCCGTCTCGATGAGGTTGGTGCAGATGTCCGGCTCAGGCCCAGGCTCACCGATTTTGCCAATGAAAACGTGTATGCCACCAAAGGGGACCCGGTACCCGTACTCGATCGAATCGGCCTCGGGACCCCATCCTGCGTCGTCGATGTAGATCCTGCCTCGACGACTCTTGGTCATCCGGCCCACAACATAGCCTTCGAGTCCCTTGAGCTTGCCCTCCAAGATCGTCAAACCATCGTGCGATAGCCCCACGGTGGGCGCCAACTGTCGTGGATTTGTCACGGCAGATGTCCTAGCGAAAGGACTTAGTCGTGGAGCCATCGCTACGTGTTTATTTGAAGGGGTTAAAACGGACACAAAGACACGAGGGTTTTATACTAGTTCGGCCCCTTCGATGAAGGTAAAAGCCTACGTCTAGTTGTGATGGAATTGATATAATCTCGATGGCTAGGGAGCAAACAAGCTTCGCCTAGGCTCGAGTTGTGGTTGTCTCTCTCCTGAACCGCCACCGGGTCGTCCCCTTATATACACGGGCGACGCCCATCGGTCCATAGAGTCCTAACCGGTTCATACTCGTATTCCGGTTGGTATCTCTCTATTCCTTACTTACAATACAAGTCATACATCAGGCCGGTTTGCGGCTACATGTTCTAACCGACTACAGGCCTTGGGCCTTCATCTGTTTACGCCACTAATGAAGTTAACCCGGCCCAAGTAGGCCGGTTTACGCCTAGTGGTAATATCCCCAACAACTAGGTATAACCTTTTCCGGAGTTCCTTTAGGCTTTGTTCGGTTACACCCTGCTCTAAGAGGATTGGAGGGGATTTGGGGGGGATTTGACTTGTAGAGGATTTAATCCACCTCAATCCCTGTCAAAACCCCTCCACAACCCTGTCAACCGAACATGGCCTTAGAGGGTAGTTTTCAGCCTGGGCAACAATGTAGTATTTGTCCTTTTCTTGTTCAAAGACATGCAGCCTTGTTGTATCTGCCATCTTAAACTGGAATTTTCTGAATATTCCAAGGTTGTACATCTCATGTGCTTGCCTTTCTATGCTGTATTTTGACCAGAAGGATTTCCTTGCAGCCTTCTTGTTTCTGGAAACATGGTCACATTCTTCTTCCCTATCATGCACAACATCAAGTATCCGGTCATACTCTCTTAAAAAGCTAGTAGCACTAAATTTAGCCCCAACCCCTTTCTTGAAAAGGGCATTAGTTCCTTCACTTCTAGCTGTAGTTTGAATGAATGGGAAGAACTTGTCCTTGAAATACACTGGTATGAACTTTTTCCTGTTTTCCCACATGTTGCTGAAGTACTTTATGTGGTGAACTTGGTATTTCTCTATCATTTCTTGCCAGTCTGTTTCAAATTCTTCTACAGTCAAGGAGTTGTCCACAATGTCCTGGAAATCTTCATAGAGGCCTTCATTAGCTTGGAAACATGGCCCAACTTTCTCCTCTGCCTTTTTCTTTATGTGAAACAGGCAGCTCCTATGGGTAGCATTAGGAAATACTTGTTCAATAGCTCCTTGCATTGCCTTGTCCTGATCTGTAATTATCGATATAGGATGCTTGACTCCCATAGCCATCAGGAATTTTTCAAACAACCAAGCAAACGTGTCTTTTGTCTCATTGATAATGAATGCACAAGCAAACAAGTATGTGTTGCCGTGTGGGGATACTCCCACAAACGGTGCAAACGGTAAGTTATACTTGTTTGTTAGGAATGTAGTGTCAAAACTGATGCAATCTCCACATATGTCATACATCATTCTTGACCTCACATCTGTCCAGAGTAAGCTTCTCACTTTATTCTCTCCATCAAGCTCAAACGAGTAGCAAAAGCCAGGATTTTCTGTTTGCTTCTTGTTGAACATTTGCACTACTTCCATCATGTCAGAGTTTGCGATGTCTCTGTTTATTGTTGCTGCATAGTTAGTGACATGTTTCTTTGTGTATGGTAGATGAGCCATTCCTCCTCTTATGTAAGCCAGGACAACAACAATCCTTCTTGTTTCCAGGTTTGTATGCTTCAAAACTCTTATCAAGCACTTCTCTTCATCCGACATGTACTTATGTGACCTGAAGAATCTATTGTTTGGTGTTAACTCATGGTTGTGTTGTAGGTGTTGTCATGTGATTTCCCATATGCCTCCTTTCTCAGATATGACCATCACAACTTTACAATCTTTTTTAGCAATGACTGGAGATCTTCTCATGGGCACTATGCATTCCTTCTCTATTTCTTTTGTCTTGCCCCACTTGTTGCACTTCATAGTGATCCTTGTCACCTCATTGTTTCTTTTCTTGCTTGCTGTTCTTGAGATTGCTACTGTAGCAACTGAAAATCCTGCCACTTCCGAGTAGAAATTGAAATATTCCTGAGCTTCTTCCTTTGTTTTGAACTGCATGCCTAAATACGGCTTGAAATTACTGCTAGTGTTCATCAGATTGCCCTCTGATGCGGCTTCTTGTTCATTTTGCAGGAATCTTTCAATGTCTTCTTCATCGAGGAATTCATCATCTCCTTCTTGTTCAAGTGAGTGTCCTGATTCTTTTCTTTCTCCTTCTTCATTCATGCATGTGCTTGAGTTCGTGTTAGCCGCTGCTCAGCTGGGATCAACATCTTGAGGCTCCTGCAACATTTAGGGATTTTGTTTTTAGTTACTTTCTTCTGAGATGTTCTCTGCACTTCTTTTATGTTCATCGTCTGTATTTCTGAATTTTTGTGGTGCGTACCTATTGCAGATTCATGTTGTAGAACAGATTTGTGTCCCAGGGATTGGATTCTCCTCCCCCATCTTCGCTCACTGGCATTTCGTGATGCAAGTCTGCTTCCAGTGTCTACAAAGTAAGTTTAATGATTGTTAGTGTGCTTTCCTTCGGCATTTTCTTGCAATAGTTATTCAGCTGTTGTTTTGCTTACATTGTCATCTCTTGTTGCGATGAAACTGTCATTTGATTTGCTCCTGGAGTTTTCGTAGATAGTTTCAGCAATGTTCGTAGATCCATCCCCTGAATGTACCTGCAAGGTTCATCACAAGTTTTTTTACACATCACCTTATATGTACTCGGTATTTTTTGATTTTTGATTCTTACCTTGTATATAATGTCGGAATGAAGGAGCGCAGTGAAAGAAAATGTTTCCTGCATCATAATTGTGTTAACTTTTTACCCTTTTATGTATTTTAAACATATTCCCAAAGTTTTAGCAATTGTATCTCACATTTAGTATGAGTTCTTCCTGTGACAATCTCATTAGATCCTCTTCAATTACTGCCCTCATCATGCTCCTCTCCTGTCACATTTTGGAAAGTAGAATGTCAGTTTAACATAATCATGAGCAACAAAGCATATAGTAATAGATGAATTTTTTTTGTAATGTCTGCATGCTTCAATGTGTTTCTATACTTCCGTGTTTCTATGCATTGGGTGAGGGGCAGGAGATATTATGTGTGAATACTGTTAAAGGGTTTTACACTACATTTTTACTAGGTACTTACAGTGGATTTACAGTGCATTTTTACAGTGGATTTTTTACTGGGTACTTACAGTGTAATTACCTAAGTATTTACAGTGGATTTACAGTGCATTTTTTACTGGGTACGTACAGTGTAAAAACCTTTAGATTTACACTGGAATTTGTACGGGTTTTACACTAAGTTTCTAGGTAGCTACAGTGTGATTTTCACTGTAAGTCTGTATTTTACAGTCAGATTTACTCTGGAAAATAATTTGTAGGGGTTTTACACTAAGTTTCTAGGTAGCTACAGTGTAATTTTCACTGTAAGTCTGTATTTTACAGTCAGATTTACTCTATAAAATACAGTGCATTTTTACAGTGCAATCTTCACTGAAAGTATGCATTTATAGTGTAAGTTCATCAGATTTTGTGTACTGTTTTTTCTATGATTTACAGTGTAGATTACTATGTTCTTTCAATGTAATTATATCATTTGTCTACTTGTTTACACTGGAATTTATGAGGAATTTACATTGGAATTTTCATTTGTCTACTTGTTTTCACTGAAAGTTACATGGTGTTTTGCACTGTAATTTTCTAGGATTTTACACTGGAAATTTGAACTAGGTTGTTGAATGTTTCTGAATGTTGATCTATCTCCCTTGTAGGTGAAGGAAATTCCTTCAGTTTTTGTTCATGCAAGAGGTGAAGGGAGATGATGGTGAGGAGTTGGTGTGTTTTGCTGACCTGTGGATTGTGTTGTTGATCTCCCTGCTGCTCCTCATCAGGGAGATGCTCCTCTCCCAATTTTGTGTTTGTTCTTCTTTCTTCTCCCCCTCCCCGCTGTGCCATGGCCGCCTCTCCTTTTCCCATGGGCGCCTCCCAGATCTGTTAGGTGAGGGGGAGGGGTGTGTATTTGTGGAGGTGAGATCTGTTTCCAGTGCTTGAGGGGGAGGGGGGTTTGGCCTTTGCGTGGGTTGCAAGTTGGTTGTGGTCCCTGATGAGGAGGGGGTTTGTTTGTCCAGGTCGAACGGGCAAGATGCTTACCCGACCCGTTTAGAGGTTCGTTTTTTTGCTTTCTGGTGATTTTCCTGGTAGTACAAGTGTAATGTGTTGATTGGTCAGAAAAATTGACTGTTTTTCAATTGAAAAACAGTCAGATGTCAATTAGACAGTCCCGAAAGAAAATCTTGTGTTTAAGTTGGCAGCATGTTTTCCATAACCACCTGACCACTAGGAGAACTGCAGTCGTAGGAGTAAGAAACCTATAAACCTTGGAGACCATGTAGTGAGCAGAACCCATAGGTATTTGCCGTTGATCTTCCTCTGAAGTGAGTTGGAGGTCTTGAATAAAATTCTCCAATTCTTGAAATTGCGCTTATGCGTCCTCAGACAGACTCACAGACGCAGTTGGAAGAGAGCTGTTAAATCATCTTTTGAAACAGTTCAGCAATGGAAATATTTTCCTTGAGAGCAAAAGAATGAAGATGTGGCCATATCTCACTCTTGGAGACACCATCCCAAGTGTCAGACCAGAAATCCAAGGTCTGACCATTGTGCAATATGACAAATGCGTGCTCTTTATAAATTGCGAATAGTTTCATGCAGTCCATCCACCAAAAAAGGATGACACGGGCCATGGCTATCTTTGCTCTCTTTCATCGTGTCTTTATCGTTAGCTAGCTCCCCCGACGGTTAGACCCAACACCTTCGCGCCAACACTATTGCGACTATTTTATTTCTTGTTAGTTTTTTCTCATAATGCTTTCTATTCATTTGATGCTATATTTTAAGATAATAAAAGCGTCCTTTATCAAAAAAAAAATCGTAGAGGCTCTTTAAATTTTGATGGAAATAATTATGTGATGATGCCAAACTTTCTTAATGTTGGGATAAGTTCATAATTTTTGTTGGAAAGGTTAGGGTATCTCCAATGGTCCGGACCGCGTGGTCCATCCGCTCGGCCGTCTAGATGTCATTTTTCCCGTAAACCAGAAGGAAACAAGGGGGAGGGGCTTTGTAGGCCTCCGGTCCGACAACTCTCGCACACCAAAACCCTCTCCCTCGCCCGTGCCCTTTCCCGTCCGAAGAGGTCAGCCAGCATTCATGCTGCTCCAGAGCAGACGTGACCTCTAACTGGCAATGGCATTGAAGCGGGCTCGCTGGCCTGGGGCGCCGCCCACGTCACGTCCCTGGTATCCTTGCCTGTTCAATATCGGAGAGACGCTACTAGACAAAACGAGACGAATATCTACCTCGTCTGTTCAATGTCCGTTTGTCCGTCCGCCGCCATTAAACAGACACCTCGACCGAGAAACGAACTCCGGTGCCCTCGCATTAACACACCCGGGCGCTTGGCATCGCTGGCATGCGCTTTTAAAGGCAGCCACTCCCGGCTCAAAGCAACGCACACCAAGTCCGATCTACATCCTCCTCCCGTGCAACACATCTGCCATGACCGCGAGCAGGAACACATTGTGGGAGAGCCTCTCAGCGGAGCAGAACCTCGAGGTGGCCGCCCTTGCGGCTGCTGGGTGGGCCGTCATGCTAGGCAAGCAGAGGATGACATCCAAGGCAGCTCGCCAGAGGTCTGCGACGATGACGACCCCAGGATGGAGACAGACTTGGACGACAACTTGACGTCGTTGCCTGCACCGTTCCATGATGGCTTTATCATGGAGCAGGGACATGCACACTTCAATGCCGCCATGGCGGAGGAGCAGCTCGCGCCGGTGCCTAGGTTGGCATTTCGGCAAGCGCAAGAGGAGCAATGTTACAACATGTTCCTTCTCAAGAAGCACCGGCTGGCAGAGGGCCAAATCTACGGCGAGCACGCGAGCGATGAAGGCCTGGTGGCCATGGTCATAGCGAACCCCACATTCGTCTTTGAGCAGCAGGCGCTCTACAAGGCCGTGCACGCTCAGTCCGATGAGGAGGCGGCGCAGGCGATTGCGGACGAAAATGCCGCCAGTTGCGTGTCCAACGCTTCGCCACTGAACTTTTGTGGGCTTCGGTTGGACGGCGAGCGTGTCGGCCCATCCACATCCATCGTGGACCTCACGTCCACCAACAACAGACAAATCACGGATTCCGACGAGGATGAGTAGGGCATGGGCGGCAGCATGCCCTTGAGTCCCAAATGGGCCGGTCCATCTCTCATGTACTCTTCCTCGCTGGCGACCAGACCTTCACTTCACGGGTCTCATCCCCGCCGCTCATAAAGACGACGAGATGAACTTGGTGATCGCCAGAAGGGAACAACAAGGATGGGACATGGAGGACGGTGCCACTAGAGGCTAGGTTTAGGTCCAGTCCCTTTTTAATGAAAAATGTCGAAATTTTAATGAATATGCTCCGGTTTAGATGAAAAATCATCCGGTTGCATGAATTTTGTCCGGTTTGTTGACATCCGCTTTGAAATGTATGCGGCTAGCTTTGGATGGCCAGCTCCTATACTAGTGTCAGTAGACTAGTCCGCACTGATCTGCGGATGGACACGGCATTTGGTTTAGGGGGTCAGCTTTCGAGATGCCCTTAATAGGGTTTGTTATAAAGAGATGTTGAGTAATTAGAAATCATAAGATACAAAAACATGTGAAGACTT
>NC_041384.1:681490030-681535484 GCF_002162155.2 Triticum dicoccoides | reverse complement strand
GGCTCGGATGGCGGTCGGTATGGTGGCTTTCTGGCAGGCCCCATGACGATAGTGGTGGCCAAGCTACTTTGTTGTCTGGATGGCGAGGGGCGTAGTGGTGGGTGGTTCGGGCACATTTTTTGTCCTTGAAGTGGTGTTGCCCAGATCCTGAAATGTAGGGCGGTTCTCGCTGAGACTGGTCTGGGTATCTCATGGTGTCATGGTGAGCTGCCGAGCAAAACCTTTGCACTTTGGCGCCCATGGCGACGACATTTGCGGTTGCCTTTATTTTCTAGAAGATGTCGTCGTGGTCTTCTCTCGGTGACAGAGTCTCCGGGTGAATCGAGTCTCGTCGATACAGAAGGCCGACACAGCAAGAGACCAAGAGTGCCACACAAAGATCACCCAGCACTGAAGCGTCACATGTGACGCCAAGCTAGTTAACCTTACTTTAGGGGTTGCTGAGAAATCCTGAGATACTCTGAGTTGACTCTTTCAGTGCATGCTGCGTACGTCAAGGGTGATGCGCATGGCCGTGCACCCACCCACCCAACACAATTCCCATGGCTCTAGTAGCTTCTCGTCCAACAACTGCTCGGCTTGATCTGCGCTATATAAACAACGAGAACGAAGCTATGTACGCACACTTGCAAATTGAGAATCAAGGGCTTGAGGCTTAAGAGAGCACACAAGTACGCAGTAGAGGAAATAGGAGTAGTTTACAAGCGGCAAATAGGAAGAGATCGATCCAAGACGATGGCCGGCGAAGGAGACGACGTCAAGCTGCTGGGCGCGGCGGTGAGCCCGTTCGCGGTCCGCGTGCGAATGGCGCTGCACCTCAAGGGCGTGAGCTACCAGTACCTGGAGCAGGACCTGTTCGACAAGGGTGAGCTCCTCCTCGCCACCAACCCGGTGCTCAAGAAGGTCCCCGTGCTCATCCACGCCGGCAGGCCCGTCTGCGAGTCGCTCGCCATCGTCGAGTACGTCGACGAGGTCTGGGCTGACGGCGCCTCGCTCCTCCCTGCCGACCATTACGGCCGCGCCGTAGCCCGCTTCTGGGCCGCCTACATTGATGACAAGCTGTTCCCCGCATGGATAAGCATCTTACGTGCCGCCACGGAGGAGGACAGAACCGAGAAGCTCGAGGACGCGCTCGCGGTGGTCGGGCCCATGGAGGACGCCCTCGTCCAATGCTCTGGTGGGAAGGACTTCTTCGCCGGCGACTCCGTCGGGTACCTCGACCTTGCGCTCGGGTGCAACCTCTTCTGGTTCAAGGCGTTGCGAGAGATGTTCGGCGTGACGGTCATCGACGCCAGCAAGACTCCGCGCTTGGCCACCTGGGCTGAGAGGTTCGAGCAGACGGAGGCAGGGAAGGAGGCGGCCCCGCCCATGAAGAGTATGGTTGAGCACGCCGGGAAGCTGCGGGCTATGTGGGCTGCTGCTGCGGCTACCAAGTAATAATTTAGTGGCAAGCTCGGAGGAGTTTCTTGATTCGCTTGGCCTCGAGTTGGGTTTTGTTTGTCTATAAAGGTGGTCAATGATTTTTTTTAATTAGTTTACTTATTATTAAAGATTTTTAAATTTTACTTTTCTGCATTGTGATCTGTCCAGTATGCAATAAAATGACCATTTATATTTGTAAAGTTGTGGCTGAGCAACCCACTAACTTGTTCAGGAGTATAGTACAGCATTATAAAATGTTACAATAGAACAATGGGAGAATCTACATCATGTTCATGTCTTTTGAGAATATTTTGTATGTTCATCGTGGCCGACGGTCCTCATGTCGTCCCCTCCTCCAGTCTCCGGTCTCCTAAGTATGCAATTAAATGATCATTTATTTTGATAAAGTTGTGGTTGAGCAAAAGTGTCTTCCTGGTGTGAGTGTGATGCAACATACCAGGAAAACCACCGTTTTCAAGTCTTTTGAGATTTTTATTGGATTTCCACAAGTTTGTTCTGTAGGATGGAAGCCCAGAGGCAAAAACATGCTTTGTTCATTATGCATTGTTGATAAATGCAAGAGGAAGAAGACTTTGGTACCCTAAATATTTGGATGTAGTTTTCAATTACTGTAAAAGTGCTTTATTAGAGTTTGCACTATTTTTTTTGAGAACATCTAAATATTAAGTACTGTATGGTCAATTTAGATTCGGAATTTAGTTTCCACATCTATGTGCGGCACACGATAGTTCAGTGTACTAATAATGCTATAAATATTGTTGGGTTTTTGGAATAAGCTGAAATACCCAGCTTCTTCTAGAAGTCAACAAAAGAACTGGCCCTTACTAGGATTAGCCGACTGCCATTAGACATCAGCTTACATTTCCAACAAGGCAACAACTTAGTTTGTTTCCAAACATTTCCTTGATACATTTCCACTCTTTACTGGTAAGCTTTCAATGGTCTATTGGTACCCCAAGATATCTAAAGGAGAGTTTACCAACCTCTCATCAGTATATTTTTTTATAAATAATTTTGTTCCAGTTTGGCACGTCCAAAGCAGGATAAATCATTCTTGTAAAAAATTATCTTAGGACCAGAGAGTTATTCGAAAAGTCAAAGACTCAATTTCATATTGACTGCCATGTCCATATCGTGTTCCATGGAAATGATAGTGTTATCAATATATTGTAGAATAGAAACTTCTCCATCCACTGGATGAGGATTAAACCACACGCAATGCTATTCATACGTACATGTTTTACAAAAGTTTGCGTACTAATTCAATCTGAAAACGGTTAGCAAAAATCATGAAAGTACGATGATCCAAATGACTTGGTACAAAGAGTTTTCTTAGGGAAGTGTATGTAGTAATAATATTCTCGCTAGTCTCCTACCTAGCCATGTTCTTTGCCCTTGCAATGAGGACTGCCAATATATTTGCAACTACTATGTTTGAAATTGTTGGAGACAAACAATCCTCCGACGCTAAAACTTTATGAGTTTGGAAATAGTGACCAACATCATCATTTACTTTTATCCCAACACTATCACCTTCAACTAGAGTTTCTTAGAGTATAGCAGTGTAGCTCATGTATTGTCTCTTATGCAAAAAAATAAAAGTTGAAAGTTGAAACTGGAAGCTTTTTTTTTCTCTCAAGTTTGAGCACGTACATCCACGCGCTTATGGGCCCTATCTTCTATTTTTCGCCAAAGAAAGTTTCACTTTCTATTTTTCGCCAAAAAAGGTTTCGCTTTCTGCATGTTAGTTTTCTTTTTCTTTCTCAAAGGCAGTACAAATGCAAACGCTCATATATACATGTATACACTCATTCTTATGAACGTACACATGCACATCCTACCCCTACGAGCACCTCCGAGAGATTAAGCTGGCATATCATCTTTTTATAAAGTTATCGTAGGCGTCTTGTAGTTGACGAAAACGGCTCCTCCTCCTGGACACGCATCATCAAAAATTCTTAAATAAATTTAGAATAAATGCAAGCATCAGGATTTAAACTCTGATGGATCGAGGATACCACTGTACTTCTAAACATCGAAGCATTTCAGCGCAGCGATGTTGTGCTTGCTCCGGGCTCCCGCTGACCGGGTCAGTGGACGTAGCAAGAGAAGAATGACTCGCAGGGCATATGCGGCACAAAGTTCGTCTCTAACTTTGAAGCGTCACATGTGACGCCGAGCTACCAGTCAACCTTCCGGCTTTCGGTGATTAAGAAATCCTAGGATGCTCGCGTACCTGCACCTACCATGAAATGAATACGTCAACGGTGACGCAGCTACCCTTCCAGCAGCTGTTCAGCTTGATTTGCGTTATATAAACAACCAGAACGAAGCTAATATACTACGTACACTTTCAAACTGAGTTAAGAGCACATACATACACAGCAGAGCAAACTGTTTACGGTCGAACACCAAGTAGCAAATAGTAGCAAGGAAGAGATCGATCCAAGACGATGGCCGGTGAAGGAGATGTGAAGCTGCTGGGCACGGTGGTGAGCCCGTTCGCGGTCCGCGTGCGCATGGCCCTGCATCTCAAGGGCGTGAGCTACGAGTACCTGGAACAGGACCTCTTCGACAAGGGCGAGCTCCTCCTCGCCTCCAACCCGGTGCACAAGAAGGTCCCCGTGCTCATCCACGCCGGCAGGCCCGTCTGCGAGTCGCTCGCCATCGTCGAGTACGTCGACGAGGTCTGGGCCGGCGCAGCCTCGCTCCTCCCGGCGGACCCCTACGGCCGCGCCGTCGCCCGTTTCTGGGCCGCCTACCTCGACGATAAGCTGTTCCCCGCGTGGATAGGCATCCTACGCGCCGCCACGGAGGAGGACAGAGCCGAGAAGCTCGACGCCGCGCTCGCGGTGGTCGAGCCCATGGAGGACGCCCTCGTGCAGTGCTCTGGTGGGAAAGACTACTTCGCCGGCGACTCCGTCGGGTACCTTGACATCGCGCTCGGATGCAACCTCTTCTGGTTCGAGGCGCTCCATGAGATGTTCGGCGTGACGGTCATCGACGCAGGTAGGACTCCGTGCTTGGCCACCTGGGCTGAGAGGTTCGTGGAGACGGAGGCGGCCAAGAAGGCTGCCCCGCCCATGAAGAGCATGGTGGACTACGCCGGGAAGCTGCGGAGTATGTGGGCTGCCGCTGCCGCCGCTGCCAAGTAATTAAGTGGCTATAGCTCGGAGGAGCGTCTTGATTCGATCAGCATCAAATTGTGTTCTGTTTGTTTAAAGGTTGCAATCGTCAGTGTCGTCGCTTTCCCCCCTTTAGGATTTGACACCATTCATCTCTTTTTAGTTAGTTTACCTAAAGATTTGTGAATTTCTTTTTCTGCATTGTGTGGCGGATATGTCCAGTAGTACGGTGTTGGAAATATGAGCAATCTACCAAATAATTTTGCTAATGGAAATACTAAATAAAGCATGACTAATATATGAAATATAAAGCAAGTCATGCAATCTGACAGAGAGAAGATAAACATCGTTTGCATATATGAACTTGTGCTAAACACATCTAGAACAGATACTAGATGAAGCTGCTTATGTGACATAGAACCTAACATATGTAGGACAGAAACTAGAGGCGAGAACTGTAGCAGGACTCCTAACAGAAGGAACAAGAATACGTACAGGACAGCAGCAGCGGAAGCACTGGACTTGGGGTCGACATCCTCTCCAGCCATGTCGTCGATGAGGTTGTCGACGTCGGGGAAGAAGTCGTCGTCGGGGAAGTAGTCGTCGGAGTCCGTGATGAAGAAGTCAGTAGTCGCGCGGAGCGCTTCCCAAAAACCTTATCACCCTTCTCCCGTACAGGACTCAAAGTGGTGCGGTTTCGGAGGCCTACTGTCCCGACTTGCGGTGCAAGCCGCAAGCCGGGATGAGGAAGACAGCAGCAGCTCAGAGAATGGAACCGGTGGCGAGAGGAAGAAGAAGTTCTGGTGCGTCTCTCTGGGAGGAGCGACCTCCCTTTTATAGGCGCAAAAGAAGGAGGCGAGAGGGCAGCGACGGGAGGCGAAACGAAGAGACGGAGACGAAGCGAACAGCCAGCAGCCGAAGAGTTGCACCGTTCGCATTCGTACTCCACTTTCGCAAAAATCTTTCCAGCTTCAGTGTGACCTTTCCTATACCCGTAGTGCGTGGCAAAAATTTAGATATCGGCTCGGCTCATTCCCGCAACCCGCGGCGCGTCGTGACGAGGCGTGGCGTGGCGAGGCGGGCGGCGGAGGAGGAACGCGCGTGGATATCCCTCTTGTTCTATTGCTCGTACAAGTGGGGAAAGAACCTCCCTTATAAGGAGGTCCAACTCCCACTCAACTAGCAATGTGGGACTAAACTTTAGTAGTATCCCTTACCTTGCACAAATGGGCTAAGTGGGCCTCTAAGATTTATTAGGAATTTCTGAAATAGTTATTGGGCTGCCCAAAATAGACTAAATTCCAGTAATCCCCCACCAGATCCCAGAGGCACACAGAAATTTGCCTTTGGTTCCAATACACTGTTTTATATACCGGTACTGCAGTGGAGACTGTTAAGTTGAATTTCCACCTAGAACTCTATGCTACACTAGTAAGCAACTTGAACAATGAACTGGGCCTTGAACTGCAAGTTTTCTGCGAATCTAGCTTCACATAAAGCCTTGACCGATATGTGGCTACCGGGGATCTTCCCCGTGGGTGGAGCTTATGCGTCATACTCCGTGACCTTTCATGAGTTTACTAGAGAGAACCCTACTCTCATAGATTGCGGCGTTTGACAATCAGATTCATATAGGTGTGTTCTTCAAAAGATGTTCTGCAGGATAACATCTCTGCTTAAATAAGCCACTTAGAACACATTAAGATATACATCAACCTGCCATGCAGATTAGGAGAGTATTGCATCTTCATGGAGTGGTATTTTGAATAGTAAGGATACTCTTCTCTCAGTTGACCATAAGCTTGTCTTCCACATCTAATTCACGGGATCTCCGATCATAAAGAATAGGTTACCACTGTGAACAACTCATATTGTGGGTCTCATACCCATCTCCCTCGATGCATTATCTATCACATTACGTGATAGAGCCTTAGTAAAAGGATTTGCCAGATTTTTAGACATTTGGATATAATCCAACGCAATAACTCCGGAGTTTTTCATTTTCCTGACAAACTTTAACCTTCTCTGAACGTGTCTTGATGACTTCATGTTATCCTTTGAACTGCTCACTTTTGTGATTACAGTTTGATTGTCGCAGTTCATAAGGACACCCGGTACAGGTTTCTCAACAACCGGCAAGTCATTCAAGAGCCGGCGAAGCCAATCTGCTTCAACCGTAGCTGTATCTAGTGTTGTGAGTTCTGCTTCCATTGTTGACCTCGTTAAGATGGTCTGCTTGCAAGACTTCCAAGAAACAGCGCCACCTCCATGAGTGAATACATAACCGCTCGTGGCCTTTATCTCATCAGTATCTGAGATCCACTTTGAGTCACTATACCCTTCAAGCACCTTTGGATGCCCGGTGTAGTGAATTCCATAATTTGCAGTGCCTTTCAAATAACGCAAAACTCTTTCTAGAGCTTTCCAATGTACATCTCCCGGTTTTGAAAGAAACCGACTCAGTTTGCTAACAGCAAAAGAGATGTCAGGTCTTGTAGCACTGGCTAAGTACATAAGCGAGCCAATAATCTGAGAATACTTCAATTGGTCTCTAGCAATTCTTCGATTCTTTTGAAGCAACACACTAGCATCATCGTGAGATTGAGGCAAAGTAATCCGACCATCATCGTCTCTCAACAACTTGATGTTCAGAATGACATCAGCCACTCCTAAATCCTTCATCTCAAAACAACAAGATAGGAAATCCTTGACCTGCTTAATGACTTTCAGATTTGTTCCGAAAATCAGTATGTCATCAACATACAAGCACAGGATAACTTCCTCGCCCCCACCATGGCGATAGTACACACATTTGTCAGCTTCGTTCACAACAAAGCCTGCAGCTGTTAAAATTCTTTCAAACTTCTCATGCCACTGCTTGGGTGCTTGCTTAAGTCCGTACAAAGACTTCAGCAATTTGCACACTTTCCCTTCCTAACCATCTAGTACAAACCCATCTGGTTGTTCCATATAAATTTCCTCGTCCAACTCTCCATTTAGGAAAGCAGTCTTAACATCCATTTGATGAACGAGAAGACCATGAGAGGCAGCTAGTGAAAGTAGAACTCGAATAGTGGTCAGTCGAGCCACATGTGAGTAAGTATCAAAGAAGTCTTCACCTTCCTTTTGGGTATAACCCTTAGCCACGAGCCGAGCCTTGTACTTTTCAATAGTACCATCAGGCCTAAGCTTCTTTTTGAATACCCATTTGCATCCTATAAGTTTGCACCCATAAGGACGATCAGTTATCTCCCAAGTTTCATTTGCCAAGATGGAATCCATCTCGCTACGAACCGCTTCCTTCTAGTAGTCAGCATCTTCAGATGCATAGGCCTCTGAAATAGAACTGGGAGTGTCATCTATGAGATACACAAGAAAATCATCACCAAAGGACTTTGCAGTCCTCTGTCTCTTGCTCCTGGTAGGAACTTCATTGTTCTCCTCCACAGGACTTTCGAAGTGTTCCATCGAAATGGTAGGTTCGGTAATTGTAACTGGTTCCTGATTCGATGAACTAGGCATCTCCTGATTAGATGAGGTAGCATATCCTTCATGGGAAAGATATCTTCAAAGAAAGTCGCATCATTCGACTCCATGATCGTACCGACATGCATGTCAGGTACCTCAGATTTTACAACCAAGAATCTATAGCCAATGCTATGAAAAGCATATCCCAGGAAACACAATCCACAGTCTTTGGTCCAAGCTTCCGCTTCTTTGGAATTGGAACATTGACTTTCGCCAAACAACCCCATGTTCGCAGATAAGAGAGTTTTAACCTTTTCTTCTCCCATTCCTCGAATGGAGTTATCTCTTTGTTCTTTGTGGGCACTCGGTTCAGGACATGACATGCTGTCAATATCGCCTCCCCCCACCATGCCTTGGAGAGACCCGATGTATCTAACATGGCGTTAACCAAATCAGTTAGAGTACGGTTCTTTCTTTCGGCCACCCCATTTGACTGAGGTGAGTAGGGAGGAGTCCTCTCATGGATTATACCATGTTCCGCACAAAAAGAATCAAACTCATTGGAAAAATACTCTCCACCATGGTCGGACCTAAGCCTCTTGATTTTTCGATCAAGTTGGTTTTCCACTTCAGCTTTGTAGATCTTGAAAAAGTTCAAAGCCTCATCCTTAGATTTCAGAAGATACACACGGCAGTATCTAGTGGAGTCATCAATTAACGTCATGAAATATTTCTTTCCACCTTTTGTCAACACACCATTCATTTCACATAGATTTGAATGTATGAGCTCTAGTGGTGCAAGATTTCTTATTTCCGCAGTCGTGTGAGACTTACGATGTTGCTTAGCTTGCACACACACTTGACACTTAGATCCCTTGACGGTGGTGAAACTAGGGATTAAGTTCAACTTTTCTAGTCGCGACATGCAACCAAAGTTAACATGACAAAGACGTGAATGCCACACATTGGATTCACTATTGTTGCAAATATGATTAACAACTTTATTGCAAACGTCTGATAAGGATAAACGAAACAAGCCTCCTGACTCATAGCCTTTACGAACAAAGGTTCCATACTTGGATATTACAAATTTATTCGACTCAAAGACAAGCTTGTAGCCATCTCTACACAAAAGAGATCCGCTAACAAGATTTTTATTGACGGAGGGGACATAATGCTCGTTCTTCAGCCACACGATCTTCCCGAAAGTAAACTTCAGATCGACCGTGCCAACACCACGAACAGAAGCACTTGAACCGTTGCCCATCAGCACGGTTGAAGTCCCTGCGGTCTGATAAGACGAAAACATGGAAATATCACCACAGACATGCACATTAGCACCCGTGTCAATCAACCAGTCAGGAGAATGACATACTGAAAGAATAGTGGGAAATATATCATACCCAGCATCCTTCATGTCAGTGTCTCCAATGACAACATTAGCGGTCTTGCCGCCTTTCCCAGGATGACGCTTGTCAAAGCGATTAGGGAAACTAGGAGCCCAATGATCAGGATTCCCACACACATGACAAGCACCTTTCTTCTTGCCATTCTTCTTCTTGAAGTTCGTGTGTTGCACAGCCTTGTTCTTCCCATCAAAGTTTGCTTTACCATCAAACTTGCCCTTGTTCTTGAACTTGTGGGGCTGGAAGTTCTGCTTCTGTACCACATTGGCACTAGATCCTCCCTCAATACCTCGAGCACGTGTGTCCTTTGCTCTCGCCTTTTCTTCCACATCAAGAGTGCCAATGAGATCCGGAACGGAAAACTCCTGCCTCTTATGCTTCAGCAAGGTAGGAAGGTTCCTCCACGAAGGAGGAAGCTTAGTGGTGATACCTCCAGCAACAAACTTGTCCGGTAGCATACAATTGAAGTGCTCAAGTTCTCTAGCAAATGACTGTATCTCATGAGCTTGCTCAACCACGGAGCGTCTTCAGTCATCCTGTAATCATAGAATTGCTCCATGATGTACAGCTCAGTGCCAGCATCCGAGACCCCAAACTTGGCCTCGAGTGCATCCCACATATCTTTTCCATTATCAATTGACGCATAAGCATCAACTATGTTCTCACCAAGAACACTCAAGAGAGCAACCTTAAATAGAGTATCCATTTTCTGAAAGGCTTGTGCCTGTTGAGCATCAAGCTCCCCTTCAGGTTTGCCAAGAGTGGCGTCATAGCAACTCATGGTTTGAAACCATAAGACTGCTCTCACGCGCCACCTCTTATAGTGGATACCCTCAAATATAGGAGGTCTCATGGAAGCAGCAAAACCACTTGGTGTAAATTGCCTATAATAAGGTTTTTGTATTGTTGGAAATATGAGCAATTTACCAAATAATTTTGCTAATGGAAATACTAGATAAAGCATGACTAATATAGGAAATATAAAGCAAGTCATGCAATCTGACAGAGAGAAGATAAACATCGTCTACATACATGAACTTGTGCTAAACACATCTAGAACAGATACTAGATGAAGCTGCTTATGTGACATAGAACCTAACATATGTAGGGCAGAAACTATAGGCGAGAACTGTAGCAGGACTCCTAACAGAAGGAACAAGAATACGTACGGGACAGCAGTAGCGGAAGCACTGGACTTGGGGTCGACATCCTCTCCAGCCATGTCGTCGATGAGGTTGTCGACGTCGGGGAAGAAGTCGTCGTCGGGGAAGTAGTCGTCGGAGTCCGTGATGAAGAAGTCAGTAGTCGCGCGGAGCGCTCCCCAAAAACCTTATCACCCTTCTCCCGTACAGGACTCAAAGTGGTGCGGTTTCGGAGGCCTACTGTCCCGACTTGCGGTGCACGCCGCAAGCCGGGATGAGGAAGACTGCAGCAGCTCAGAGAATGGAACCGGTGGCGAGAGGAAGAAGAAGTTCTGGTGCGTCTCTCTGGGAGGAGCGACCTCCCTTTTATAGGCACAAGAGAAGGAGGCGAGAGGGCAGCGACGGGAGGCGAAACGAAGAGACGGAGACGAAACGAACAGCCAGCAGCCGAAGAGCTGCACCATTCGCATTCGTACTCCACTTTCGCAAAAATCTTTCCAGCCTCCGTGTGACCTTTCGTATACCCGTAGTGCGTGGCAAAAATTTAGATATCAGCTCGGCTCATTCCCGCAACCCGCGGCGCGGCGCGGCGTGACGAGGCGGGCGGCGGAGGAGGAGCGCGCGTGGATATCCCTCTTGTTCTAATGCTCGTACAAGTGGGGAAAGAACCTCCCTTATAAGAAGGTCCAACTCCCACTCAACTAGCAATGTGGGACTAAACTTTAGTAGTATCCCTTGCCTTGCACAAATGGGCTAAGTGGGCCTCTAGGATTTATTAGGAATTTCTGAAATAGTTATTGGGCTGCCCAAAATAGACTAAATTCCAGCATACGGTAGGAGGCAAACCATCGTGTTTAAGTCTTGATATTTTTGTATGTCCAAGTCTATGTCTAAAAAGTGCAAATTTAGTTCAGTGAAATATCACATTTTCATTTTTATGGTGAAAAAGTGGAGCTTTGTGTGCTTAACTTTTTTCTTTTAGAATGGTTGCACCTAAACAGGTCAAGTTACTGCGATATTGAACAATCTGCTAGTCTCTTCGATCATATCCCGCAAATTTACACGAGTAGTTCGAAGATTATATGTAAAGTTTCATATTCAAGGTGTATGCAGAATTTTTGTGTAATGAATATAGATGATCACATGGTAGTTAGGTGGTTCAAGATTATATGGTCAATTTTGATTCGGATTTCAGTTTCCACATCCCTGTGCAGCACATGGGCGTGCAGTGTACTAATAATAGTACCATCAAATCAGCAATCTCATTTGCTGTGCACAACTGACCAAATTTATGGCCGATAATATGTTTCATTCCACCAAGAATCGTGACAGTTACAAAGAAGCATTTTAATCCAGGTTCAATTTGAGCATTCTCCCTCCTTGTTAACTTCAGCTTTGACACCAAGTCACCCAAGATAACTCTGAACTAAACTGATGAACAATCTCATTTTAGGTGCATCAGATTTAGCTGGCAGATTGGTCATGGGGCATCGTATACTTCATGTCCTTCCTTACACTTGATGTCAGTACATTAGTAGAAAAAGGGCCATTTGTCCCGTTTCGTAAGGCCCATTTGTCCCGGTTGAGGATCCGGGACTAAAGGGTCGGTCCTAAAGCCCTACACCTTTAGTCCCGGTTCTTGCACCAACCGGGACAGATGGGGCTCCACGTGGCCACTGCGGCTTGCCCTGGCATGGGCCTTTTGTCCCGGTTGGTAGCACCAACCGGGACCAACAAGCTACCACGCGTCAGCAGTTCAGTGGCTAGGTGAAAGGATCGATATAGTTGACTAGAGGGGGGGTGAATAGGCAACTAACAATTTTTAACTTTTCTTTACCAAATTAAACTTTGCATCAAAGTAGGTTGTCTAGACATGCAACTATGTGAGCAACCTATATGATGCAATACCAACAAGCACACAAGCAAGCAAGGGAAATAACACAAATGAGCTTGCACAAGGAAAGGTACGAGATAACCAAGAGTGGAGCCGATGGAGACGAGGATGTGTTACCGAAGTTCCTTCCTTTTGAGGGGAAGTACGTCTCCGTTGGAGCGGTGTGGAGGCACAATGCTCCCCAAGAAGCCACTAGGGCCACCGTATTCTCCTCACACCCTCACACAATGTGAGATGCCGTAATTCCACTATTGGTGCCCTTGGAGGCGGCGACCGAACCTTTACAAACAAGGTTGGGGCAATCTCCACAACTTAATCGGAGGCTCCCAACAACACCACGAAGGTTCACCACAATGGAATATGGCTCCGCGGTGACCTCAACCATCTAGAGTGCTCAAACACCCAAGAGTAACAAGATCCGCTAGGGATTAGTGGGGGAATCAAATTTCTCTTGGTGGAAGTGTAGATCGGGGCCTTCTCAACCAATCCCGAGCAAATCAACAAGTTTGATTGGCTAGGGAGAGAGATCGGGCGAAAATGGAGCTTGGGGCATTAATGGAGCTTTGGGGGAAGAGGTGAGTCAACGATGAAGAAGAGGACCCCCTTTTATACAAGGGGAAACAATCCAACCGTTACCCCCAAAACAGCCCCGCAGAGGGCGGTACTACCGCAGGGGGCAGCGGTACTACCGCTAGGCCCAGCGGTACTACCGCCCCCCTCGCGGTACTGCCGTGCAGTCTGGGAGGGCTAAAGAAGGAGCATGAAACAGGCCCAGTGGGGAACTGCCGCGGTGGTAGGGCGGTACTACCGCTCCTACTGCCGCTGCTAAGTGCGGCACAACCCGACACGAGAGGCAAACCCCCTCGAGTCGACGCGGTAGGAGCCCGGTACCGCAGCGGTACTGCGGTTGAGGACCCACAAGCGATACTACTGCTGGGTACCGCGGTACTACCGCTTGGACCAAAGAAAGCTCATAACGCAGGGAAAGAGACCTCCATCGACGCGGGAATGCTCAGAGGGTGCGAAAAGGAAGTGTACATGATGATTCCACACTAGCCTTACCAAAGCAGACCCCCTCTTGATAGTATGGTGACTCCTACGAGACAAGACCACCAAACTAGAAACGAAAGAGCTCCACCGTCTTGAATAAAAACTCTGAGGGGAAAGAATTGTCTCGTGCCAAAGGATGAATCTCTGAAAATCTCAAAGCACATGATTAGTCCGCAAAAGTATTGTCATCAATCACCAAAATACCTTAGAGATAAATATGCCCTTACAATCTCCCCCTTTTTGGTGGATGATGACAATACGGGATTTGCACAAAGGGGGCAAAATATAAGACATAAGCAAACCCCACATCTCTAAAATATAGACGGGCTCCCCCTAGATGTGTGCTATCTTAGGAAAGTGCTTTGGACTGCACGACACACATACTAGGATCAACACTCCCTCTATATTTTATAGACAAAGCATATCTTGCAACAAATAAGGCTAACACTAAGCAGGATATTAGATAAGAGCAAAGCATAACTAGCACAAGATAACCTAAGCTCAAAAATATGCGATAGAGTGCATATGTCTTACACCATATGAAGGATAAGTCTCACGAGCACACCCAAACCAACACACAAAAGGTTCAAACACGAGAAAGGAGATAGCGAGAAAGACATGCAAGACAACCACGCCACAAACACATGCTCGCAAATCAAAAAAGACACAAATCCCTAAACTCTCTCCCCCTTTGGCATCGAGACACCAAAAAGGCAAAGAGCGAAGCTACGGCTCAAGGTGATAGCCAACTGAGGATCTCGAACATAATATCCCAATGTGATTGTCTGCACCGCCGTCATCGGTCGGAAACTGCTCGGTGTCTGAGTGGTCCACGGACAGTGCTGCTGAATCCACTCCTCCTCATCAGTGATCTTGCCCTCAGATCCGCTGGCAACGATCGCACCCAACTGACGCATGAGCTCCTTATGACGACTCCTGGCCTGCTTCTCAGCCACATGAGTCATGTACTGATCATGAGACTCCATGCAGAAGAGTTTCTTCATCTTGCGCTTGAGCTTCTTTGCCCAAGAGGGTTCTGCTCCCGAAGGCTCATAGTCATCGTCATCATCAGCATCAGCCTCGGTCTCCATGTCAGCAGCTCCAGGCGGAACGCCATAACTTGGAGCAGTGGTGCCCCAGTTGTCCTTCTTCCTCAGACGCTTGATCTCATGAGAAACTAGATCCCTAGTTTCCAGCACCAACCTAGGATACACACGCCCCCAGGCCTTCTCAATGAGCAACATGATAAACGGTCCATAGATAGGGCACTTGCGCTCAGAGATGGCGGAAACCAACTCAGACCACATGACATGAGAGATATGCAAAGAGTCTCCAGAGTTTTCTTCCTTATCATGTTGACAGAAAATAAGCATGTCCACAAGATAAGAGTGTACCATATCCAAGTTGCCGATGCGAGGGAAGAGTGTCTCCCTGAAGATGCGATGGAGAATATCCAGAAATGCTGGCAGCTCATAGGTCTCCTTCTTAGTCACTGGGTTAACCTTCACGGTACAGTATGGCCAAAGAGATTGCTTGTGAGTGGAAGTTGCATTGCGGTGAGGGCGAAAGCCAACTGGGTTCTCAAGACCTTGATCCTCAACTTCAAAAAGCTCCATGAAGGCCTTCCACTTGATAGTAAGCAGCCCGCCATTTGTCATCCAGGTCAGAGTCCTGTCCACATCGGTCCCAAGATGGACGGTGGCATAAAACCGAGCCACTAAATCTGCATCAAAAATCCTTGTTGAACTGCATGATCCTGAGGATGTTCAACTGAGAGCACATCTGAAGAGCCTCCCCAAAGTAGTCCGGATCCTTCTCCATAAAGGCAATGTCGATGGAGCGAATGTCACCAAAAAGGTTCTTCTTGGCCTTGATCACATCAAAGTAGACAACATACTGGAACCGGTTCCAGAACGGGCGGTTGACCAAGGCAGGCTCTTGATCGACCTCATAGGGGTTGCGCCGACGCTTCTCCCAGAATTCCTTGGCAGACATCTCTGTCACAGACTTGGCCCTTGGTTTGGGCTTGGACGCACTCATCTTCTTCATTTGAGGCGGAACACTTGGAGGAACACTTGGCGGAGGACTTGAAGAGGCCGCCGTTGACTCAGAGGTGCGGTAGCGCTTGGACGTTGCACGTCCGGGGTTGACACGGCGGACTTGCTGCTCACGATCTTCATCACCTAGAACAAAACACACGAGCAGAAGAAACAACACGAAAGAAAGAGCATAAGCCTCCAAACAAGACAACATAGATCAACGAGTGGTAGGAAATAATGGAATTGGGCATCCAGCGATAGTACCGCGACCCAACCGCGGCAGTACCGCTCGAGCGGTAGTACCATGCACGAAGAGCGGTAGTACCGCTCCAGACGAGGAACGGCAGTTTGCTACCGTCGTGGTCAGATCCGGCACTACCGGGGATGCCAAATTCAAAAATAAGCCTACCAATCATCAATCCAAAAGGCCAAGATGCTATCTCCATCCTACTCAAGCCTCGACTTAGCCAAAAATCAAGAAAAGCAATGCCTATTTCCCCTAACAACTAGATGAGATATCTAGGAACAGAGAGAATGGGAACGGGGGCAATACCGGCATCCATGGCAATAGGACGTGGTGGGGATCGACTCCACGGAAGGAACTGGAGAGGAACGCCACAAATACGGCGGTCGGCCGAAGCCCTCCTGCGGCGAGACATCGCTGGAGTGACGAGGAAGACGAGCAAGTGAGGCGAATGGGTATGGGGGAGAAAAGCAACCCCAACATAACCCCATGCGCCCACCCCGTAGCGGTAGTACCGCTGGGGTGGGCGGTAGTACCGCTTGACGTTCATCAGCGGTAGTACCGCGCACCCAGCGGTAGTACCGCTCTGCCGCAACAAGACTGGCCAAGCACAGGTTAGCTCAAGAAGAGAAGACGACTAGCAAAACATGAGAGAACACACACGTAAAACCAACACGAAGAATACGAAGAAAACACACTCCTACAAGAGAGGGCGGTGGCCGAGACCACCTATGTTTGAGTCTGAAGGTATGGCGCCGTGAAGATTTTAACCTTGGGCCCATGACCAAAACTCATCTTTGAAGCACAAGAACCATCAAAAATGGCTAAAGTGAAAGAGTTTGATTAGTTTATGCATAATAGGGGAGGGAGAGTCCATTGAGAGAACACCACTCCCCCTATGTCCATACCTACATCTAAACAAGATGACAAGTTAAGTATGGTGGGATGTGCACAGGTTCAAGCAACATTGCTCGAATCAATGATATTTAGCTCATGCCTTAACTCGCGAAATCTTGCTTCATCCAAGGGCTTCGTGAAGATATCTGCAAGGTTATCAAGAGTGTTGACATAGTTGAGCTCGATCTCCCCTCGCCTAATATGATCCCGGATGAAGTGATACCGGATCTCAATATGCTTCGTATTGAAGTGTTGCACCGGGTTGAGATAAATCTTGATTGCACTTTCATTGTCACACCAAAGAGGCACTTTGTCACAAATGACACCGTAATCCTTTAAAGTTTGCCTCATCCATAAAAGTTGTGCATAAAAACTACCGGCAGCCACATACTCCGCTTCCGTGGACGAGAGAGACACGCAACTTTGCTTCTTGGAAGACCAACTCACCAAAGAGCAACCAAGAAATTGGCACCCTCCGGAAGTGGACTTCCTATCCACTTTGCCTCCCGCCCAATCTGAGTCCAAATAACCCACAAGCTTGAAGTTTGCTCCTCTTGGGTACCCTAAGCCAAAGTTTGAGGAATGAGCCAAATATCGAAAGATTCGCTTGACCGCCACAAAGTGACTTTCCTTAGGTGCGGCTTGAAACCATGCACAAATTCCCACACTCAACATGATATCCGGTCTAGATGCACAAAGGTAAAGCAAGGAGCCAATCATGGAGCGATATACCTTCTGATCCACCGCTTTACCATTGGGATCTATGTCAAGTTGGCATTTGACGGGCATAGGGGTGGACGCCGGCTTGACATCACTTAGCTTGAATCTCTTGAGCATGTCTTGAGTGTATTTGGCTTGGTTGATGAAGGTTCCTTCTCTTCTTTGCTTCACTTCGAACCCGAGAAAGAACTTCAACTCTCCCATGGAAGACATCTCGAACTTTGAGGTCATGAGAGCGGCAAATTCCTCATTGAAAGCTTTGTTAGGGGAACCAAAGATAATATCATCAACATATAATTGGCACACAAACAACTCCCCTTTGACCTTCTTAGTAAAAAGAGTGGGGTCGATTAGCCCAACTTCAAAACCACGGTCTTGTAACAACTCGGTAAGGTGGTTGTCGGTGTCAAAAACGGCGGATCTCGGGTAGGGGGTCCCGAACTGTGCGTCTAGGCCGGATGGTAACAGGAGACAAGGGACACGAAGTTTTACCCAGGTTCGGGCCCTCTTGATGGAGGTAAAACCCTACGTCCTGCTTGATTAATATTGATGATATGGGTGTTACAAGAGTAGATCTACCACGAGATCAGAGAGGCTAAACCCTAGAAGCTAGCCTACGGTATGATTGTATACTGTGATTGTTGTCCTATGGACTAAAACTCTTCGGTTTATATAGACACCAAAGAGGGTTAGGGTTACACAAGGTCGGTTACAAAGGAGGAGATATCCATATACGTATTGCCTAGCTTGCCTTCCGCGCCAAGTAGAGTCCCATCCGGACATGAGACGAAGTCTTCAATCTTGTATCTTCATAGTCTAACAGTCCGGCCAATGGAGATAGTCCAGCTGTCCAGAGACCCCCTAATCCAGGACTCCCTCAGTAGCCCCTGAACCAGGCTTCAATGGCGATGAGTCCGGCACGCAGTTGTCTTCGGCATTGCAAGGCGGGTTCCTTCTCCGAATATATCACAGAAGAATTTGAATACGAGGATAGTGTCCGACCCTGCAAAATAAGTCCCACATTTCACCGTAGAGAGAATAATGTTTTTGCATATCTAATCCGCTAGCTTGTTTTGGCAACATGACGTTACGTCATGGCCCGATGATTATTCGAATCGTTTCTTTTAACGAGCCCCGCACATAACGCGAGGCAGTTTTTCGACATGTCTTGTCAAAGCAGAGATCGTGTCCCCTTATTACGGGATTCTCATCAATGCGGGCGTGGGTAACCCAACCGCACCATCAATCGCGGCGCTTGGGGGATAACCGAGTTTTACCAGGCAAGTGGGGATGTTTAATTTTGTCCGCCCATATAAAGGGATAAGGATTCACCTTTCTATCTACGCCTTCTTCCTCCTCTGCTCATCCGCTCCCGCACACTCGAGCTCTAGCGCCCAAGTCCTCACTTCCATCTCAACCTTCTCCAACCATGTCCGGAGCGGGAGGCAAGTGGATGGTCTCCTCCGTCACGGAGGGAGACGTCAAGAAACTGAGGAGAGTCGGATACCTGCCCGACGATATCGCGCACCGGCTCCCAGATGAGGGACAGCTCATCCCCACCCATTTCCTCCGTGGACTGGGATTCCCTCTCCATCCCTTCGCCCGGGGGCTCATGTTTTATTACGGCCTAGATTTCCATGATCTGGCCCCGAACTTCATCCTCAACATCTCGGCGTTCATCGTCGTGTGCGAGGCCTTCCTCCGCATCAAGCCCCACTTTGGCTTATGGCTGAAGACCTTCAATGTCAAGCCGAAGGTAGTGAGCGGCCGCCAGGCGAAGTGCGGAGGCGCCATGGTGGGCAAGATGCCCAACATCATATGGCTCGAGGGCACCTTCGTGGACACCATAAAGGGGTGGCAATCGGGGTGGTTCTATATCACTGAGCCGCGCAACCCCGCATGGGTAGCGGCCCCCGAGTTCTGATCTGGCATCCCCATGCGGCTCACCTCCTGGAAAGAGAAGGGCCTGTCCTGGGGTAATTCGAAAGAGCTGATGGACTCCAGTCATGTATTCAGAACATGGTGGATAAGAAGCTCAAGCTTCTCAACATAGTCCACGTTATGCTCGTTTGCCGGATACTCCTGTGCCAACAACGGGAGTTTACCTTGTGGGAGTTCAATCCGGCGCAGCACCGAACTCTGAATAGGCTCTTCGACACGACTCATGAAGATGCCTGGAGGGTGCTGTTCAAGGGCGCCGCGGTCCCTCCCCCCATTACTGAGGATCGCGGATTCAGCGTGAAGCGCCACGCTAGTGTGGTAAGTTGTTTTACCTTTCACAGGATACTTGTTTTCTATATAGATTGATTCTATGCGGGATCTAAACTCCCGTGCCGTTAACAGGACTGGCAGAAGATGGCCGGAAAAATCGACTATCCGGCTCCCTTGCCCGAAGGCCCTGCAGACGCCCTTCTAGCGAAGATGTTGACTCCGGCCCCTTATAAGGTGCCGGAGAAGACCCAGAAGGCCAAGGGAGCTCGAAAGAGTTCCCGACGCCAGGCATCGTCGGACTCACCGTCCGATGAGTCTGCGGCACACTCTTCCCCCGAAGACGAGGAAGAGGAAGAAGAGGCTACCCCACCAACTGGGGGAGACAAGAAAAGGAAGGCCGCCCCAACTGGGGAGGCCGGAGGGTCCAAGAAGGGAAGGACGCTCCTTCCGGACAGCTCTACCGCCACCGACGAAAGTGAAGACGAGTGGTTGCCCAGGGCCAAGCCCCAGGGGAGATCATAAGTATTCGGATACCAAAGTAACCCATAGGATTCCTTTGTCGCATTGCTTTCCCTAATGCCGAACTCAATTGCGCAGGTCGCCCCGAGCCAATATCAAGGTATCCTCGGACGGCTCCCTGGGCTCGTCGGACATGGATAGCGATCCAGTCCCGACCGCCACCTCCCCTCATCCAGCCGACGATGCCGAGGTGTTGTCTCAAGAGGCACCAGATCGAGGGGGGACAGTCCCGGAGGCGCCTCAAGGCGACCTTCCGGACTCCGAGAGCCGAGGGGACGGGGTCCCCGAGAGCTCCGAGTTTGGCCCTCAGCTGAACACCGCGTCGGACCCTCCAATGGCTCCGAGCTCGGGCAGGCGGTCCCCTTCTAAGGGGGGTGAGACACCTGTGCCGGTGATCTCTGTCCATCCAGAGGTGCCGGACACTATGTTGGAAGTGCTTCGCAGTGCTTCCATCGAGGAGGAGCACCGTACTATCATGAGTGCGGTGATCCAGAAGGTTCAGTTCGCCAAGAGCGGATTGACTGAAGCCTGTACTAGCCTTCTAACAGGCTTCGAGGTAAGTGTTTTAAAATGTAGTAGAAATATTACCGCATAGACAGTATCCCCTGATGCTTTGTTCGATGTTCACAAAGAAAAGCCGAACAGAGGATCAAATAATATCGCAGGAGTCTAATATAAGTATGTCAATATGCATATGCAGGCTTCGCTGCTGGCGTCCGCCACGCTAACTGCGGAGGTCGCCGTACTGAAGGAGGACCTCGAGGGGTCCCAGAAAGAGCTCGGCCTTGCTAAGAGGCAGCTCGAGGAGAACAAGGGTAATTAATACCCCGTCTATAGATGAGAAAAAGGACGTGATTGCTAAATGACAGGATCATTGTATGTTTGCCAGGGGGCACGACCGAGGTGGCGACCCTGAAGCAAGCGCTGTCCCAGGATGAAGAGAAGGCGGCCCAGGAGCGCACCGAGCGAGAGAGGCACGAGGCTCGGGTGGGCGAGGTGCAGCAAGAGCTCCAGGATCTCGTGACGAAGCATGAGGCGTTGGAGCTTGACTTGAAGACGCGAGAGTCTAAGCTTGCCGTGGCCCATGAGAGTGCGAAGAGTGCCAAGGCCGAGGCCTAGAAGGCCCTTCAGGAGATCGACGTGATAAAGAAGATAGCGGCGGGTAAGGCTTTCTATATGCAAAGCAAGCATGTAAAAGTAAATTATCGATTACTTACCCGGATCCGGAGCTCTTCAGGAGCATTCGCAGATTTGCCCCGCAGTGTGTCCGATGCCGCACAATTTTACCAGGCCGAGGATGGTAGCTCGACGGAGAAGCTGTTCTGGTCTCAGTATGCTGAGGCCGAACATCCGGTGCCGATGAGTGACCAGCTGAAGCAGATGGCCGAGCTACATAAGGCGGCCGATCAGGCCATGAAGGGCTTCATAGTCTGGTTGTGGCCTGGCGATGCCCTTCCGAACAACTTTTTTGGCCTGGTGAGGCGGCTTGTGGATGCCTGCCCATGGCTGGAGGTCGTCAAGCGATCCGTCTGCATTGAAGGTGCACGCCGGGCCTTCGCCCATTTAAAAATGCAGTGGGTCAAGCTAGACACCGTGAAGCTGATCAAGGAGGGGCCGCCAGAAGGCAAGGAGCACCGCCACCCTGAGATGTACTACGAGGGTGTTCTGCCGGGCGCCCGTCTTATCGCGGATGAGTGTTCGCAAAATGTAATATTTGAATGTGACTTGCTCGTTTTGTCCTGTGTGTATGAAAACTTGTATCGTATTCTCTATGCAACGCTTGTGTGAATTTAAAATATTACCTTTTGTTTGGCTGTTTATCCAATCTGAGAGATGGCTAGTCCTCGGCTTCTGCCCCCATGCCACGAGTGCTAGCGTGTTCGGGATAAACCTGAGCACTCTTGTTCCCATGTTTGGGTCCTTCAAGGGAGGTGCTCAGCACAACGAACAAGGCAACCGGACTAATAATGCTTTATCACTCTCACTTAGCCATAGAATTCTATAATTTTAAATTTCGGCGAAGCCCCTGGTATTCGGAAGGCTGAATTCGGGGCGCGATACATGCCTGTAAGCCGGACGGAGCCGGCCCCTCGCCCTAAGCGGCATAAGTCTTTAGGGACTCGAAAAACCTCGCCGAACAGCGACCAGTCTCTCGCCTTATCATGACAGTCAGTTTTAGCTTTCTCTACTGAGGTGCTCGACCCAGCAGAACCGGGGCACAATCGCAGTAGTTCTCCTAGCGCTACCTTAGCCGATAGAGCGGAACGTAAGGTACCAAAACATAGGAGCCGGGCAAACCCAACATTTGACCAAAGACATGATTCGGAGCTGATGCATATAATGCTATAAGTTCAGGGTGCCGCACTTGTGAAAGTGTTCGGACTTTTCACACCATATTGTGGGTACGTAAGCCCCTGGTGCATTGGCCGTACCAGAGTGTACAGTTGCTAGGCATCATTAATGAACACATAGATATGTATACATATAACAAAAATGCGATAATAGTCGTAATGTCATGCATTGTATATTAAAAAATTGCATTAAAGCAGAGTGATACAGATAGTGTAATAAGCAAAAGAGTAGGACTATGTCCCTTCCAAGGGCGAGCTGAGGAATTTATATGAAATCTGTAATCCACCTGGGACTTCCATAGTTGTCGGCCTCCTTGGTTGCTGTATCATGTGTTCGGCAATAGAGCTGCCGGACAATGTTTCCAGAGATTGAAGCCCTGAAAGAAAAGGAAAATAACCAAACGGGAAGCCCCTGGTGCGGTTTAGGCCGCGTTTTGGGGCGTGCCGTAGTTGTGCCCCCCTCCCCACCTATGCCCATGGTATTTTTAATGCGTAATTATGTACACGCGGCACGAACAACGCCGTTGGGCTGGGATTGGGGTGGCCGCCGTATTGCTACGCAAGCTCAGATTGCGCCAGGCGGTCTGTTTGCCGATTTCCCCAAGCGCGCTTGAAGGTGTCCGGGCTTTGAAACACCGAACTGGTAGATTGCCTTGAGAGGTTGCTTTGCATTTCTGCTGCAAGGGCCGTGGTGTGCTCCTCTGTTCGGAGAGAGCGCTCTGTGTTTCCGTTGAATGTAATAACTCCGCGAGGTCCTGGCATCTTGAGCTTGAGGTATGCATAATGTGGATTCAATGCGGTTCGTCCGAGCAGCGCGTGATAACCACTGCGGAACGGGACTATATCAAAGATTAACTCTTCGCTTTAGAAGTTATCCGGGGATCCGAAGACCACTTCCAGTGTAATTGAGCCTGTACAGTGGGCCTCTATGCCTGGAATGACGCCTTTAAAGGTCGTCTTCGTGGGTTTGATCCTTGAGGGGTCTATACCCATTTTGCGCACTATGTCCTGATAAAGCAGGTTCAGGCTGCTGCCACCGTCCATAAGGACTCGAGTGAGGTGAAATCCGTCGATGATTGGGTCTAGGACCAGTGCAGCGAATCCGCCGCGACGGATACTAGTAGGATGGTCCCTGTGATCGAAGGTGATCGGACAGGAGGACCAAGGGTTGAATTTTGGGGCGACTGGCTCCAACGCATATACGCCCCTGAGCGCACGCTTCCGCTCCCTCTTGGGGATGTGGGTTGCGTATATCATGTTCACCGTCCGCACTTCTGGGGGAAACCTCTTTTGTCCCCCAGTGTGCGGCTGCCGGGGTTCTTCCTCGTCATTGCTATGCGGCCCCTTGTCCTTGTTTTCGGCAATTAACTTGCCGGCCTGCTTCAACACCCAACAATCCCTGTTGGTGTGATTGGCTGGCTTGTCTGAGGTGCCGTGTATTTGACACGAGCGACCGAGTATACGGTCCAAGCTGGACGGACCCGGCGTACTTTGTTTGAATGGCTTTTTCCGCTGACCGAGTTTAGAGCCTTTGAATCCGGCATTGACTGCCGTATCCTCAGTACTTTCGCCGTTAATGCGGCGCTTATGCTTGTTGCGACATGACCTGCTGTTGCCGTCCTTGGTATCTGAGGTACCATGGTTCTTTGATATGTTGTTACTGCGAGCCAACCAGCTGTCTTCTCCCGCACAAAAGCGGGTCATGAGCGTCGTGAGGGCTGCAATAGATTTCGGCTTTTCCTGACCAAGGTGCCGGGCTAGCCACTCGTCTCGGATGTTGTGCTTGAAAGCCACTAAGGCCTCCGCATCCGGACAGTCGATGATTTGATTTTTCTTTGTAAGGAACCGAGTCCAGAATTGCCTGGCTGACTCTTCTGGCTGCTGAATTATGTGGCTCAAGTCATCGGCGTCTGGTGGTCGCACATAAGTGCCCTGAAAGTTGTCGAGGAGTGCGGCTTCCAGATCTTCCCAACAGCTAATGGAGTCCGCTGGCAAGCTATTAAGCCAATGCCGCGCTGGTCCTTTGAGTTTTAGTGGGAGGTATTTGATGGCATGTAAGTCATCACCGCGGGCCATGTGGATGTGGAGGAGGAAGTCCTCAATCCATACTGCGGGATCTGTTGTGCCGTCGTATGATTCAATGTTTACAGGTTTGAAACCTTCTGGGAATTGATGTTCCATTACTTCGTCGGTGAAGCATAAGGGGTGTGCGGCGCCTCTGTATTGGGCTATATCGCGACGCAGCTCGTATGGGTCCTGCACGCTGTGTTCGGCCCGGCCGGGTTTGCTTTTACTATATCCGGCGTGACGTTTACCTTCTCATAGAGTGGTGTGCCCTCGTGATCCGTAGATCGATCTTGAATACTTTGCTTTGTCCTCCAGTATGTCTTGCAGGTCTGGCGTATCTCCCCATGCCTTTTTATTTGGATGGCGTTGGGGTGGAGGCTGAGCTTTTGGTTGGAATGCCTCTCTATCGCGGCCACGAGGTGGCCGATCAGCCGTATCATACGCTTCTTCCTCCAGTCGGGGTAGTAACCCGCGCCTTGGTTAACTCTTGGAGGGACGCTCGAGTTTATATTCCTCGGCTGCGAGGACTTCAGTCCATTTGTCAGCTAGCAGATCTTGATCAGCTTGAAGCTGCTGCTACTTTTTCTTCAGGCTATTTGCCGTGGACATAAGCCTGCGCTTGAAGCGCTCTTGTTTGATGGGATCCTCTGGTACGGCGAATTCATCATCGCCGAGGCTTGCCTTGTCTTCGGAGGGGGGCATGTAATTGTCATCCTCCTCCTCTCCGCCAGCCGCTCTCTCAGGAGAGCTGGCTCCTTCATCCTCCTGATCTAACTCTTCTGGAGGGGATTTTTGTTGTCTTCGGCGCTATCCGGAGTGTTATTATCTCCTGTGCTGGTATCACCACTTTTGCTTTGGCGGGAGTTAGAGCGGCGCCGCTGACGTTGGCGCTTGGGTTGCTTCTTGGAGGGGTCATCCTCCGCTATCTCGTCGCCATTGCCTTCACTGGGTGTATCCACCATGTATATGTCATACGACGAGGTGGCTTTCTAGTGCCCTATAGGTGCTGGTTCATGTTCGTCTCCTACATCGTCGTCCATACCGTCGATGTCTTCGGAGTCGAAGTCGAGCATGTCGGTTAAATCATCGACAGTGGCTACAAAGTGGGTGGTGGGTGGGCGTCGAATTTCTTCATCGTCCGCATCCCAGTCCCGTTGGCCATAATCTGGCCAGGGCTCTCCTGACAAAGAGAGAGACCTTAGTGAATTTAGAATGTCGCCGAAGGGCGAGTGCTGAAAGATATCTGCAGCGGTGAATTCCATGATCGGCGCCCAATCGGATTCGGTTGGCAGGGGCGCGGATGGTTCGGGGTCTGGAGGAGAGTCCGGCACCTTGGAGTCACGGGCTGCGCAGAGGATTATGCTGGTGTTTGGCTCGATCGCCGTCGAAACTACAGCCCCTGAGGCGGTGTCTAGTCACCCGTCCTCGATTAGCGCAGCTGGCTCCGAGCTAAGGGTCGGAGCTGATGCGGGCATGGCCTTTGGGGTACCGTCCGATGGCAGAGCTAGGTCATACCCATCGCGATAGTGCGACGTGCCCGGCTGTGGCTCGAATCCGTCGAAGATCAAGTCCCCACGGATGTTGGCCGTGTAATTCAAACTTCCAAATCTGACCTGATGGCCAGGGGCGTATCTTTCAATCTGCTCCAGATGGCCAAGCGAATTAGCCCGCAGTGCAAACCCGCTGAATATGAAGATCTGTCCAGGGAGAAAAGTCTCACCTTGGACTGCATCGCTATCGATGATAGTAGGAGCCATCAAGCCTAACGGCGACGACACAGAGGAACTCTCAATGAAAGCACCAATGTCGGTGTCAAACCCGGCGGATCTCGGGTAGGGGGTCCCGAAATGTGCGTCTAGGCCGGATGGTAACAGGAGGCAAGGGACACGAAGTTTTACACAGGTTCGGGCCCTCTTTATGGAGGTAAAACCCTACGTCCTGCTTGATTAATATTGATGATATGGGTGTTACAAGAGTAGATCTACCACGAGATCAGAGAGGCTAAACCCTAGAAGCTAGCCTACGGTATGATTGTATATTGTGATTGTTGTCCTACGGACTACAACCCTTCGGTTTATATAGACACCGAAGAGGGTTAGGGTTACACAAGGTCGGTTACAAAGGAGGAGATATCCATATATGTATTGCCTAGCTTGCCTTCCACGCCAAGTAGAGTTCCATCCGGACACGAGACGAAGTCTTCAATCTTGTATCTTCATAGTCTAACAGTCCGGCCAATGGAGATAGTCCGGCTGTCCGGAGACCCCCTAATCCAGGACTCCCTTAGTGGTCATACCACGCATGTGTGGCTTGTTTAAGGCCATAGAGTGCCTTATCGAGTTGATACACATGATCGGGAAAGTAGGGATCCTCGAACCCGGGGGGTTGCTTGACATATACCAACTCATTAATAGGACCATTAAGAAAAGCACTCTTCACGTCCATTTGTTGTAACTTAAAGTTATGATGAGAAGCATATGCAATCAACATGCGAATGGATTCAAGACGAGCAACAGGAGCAAAGGTTTCACCGTAGTCGATACCCTCGACTTGGGAGTAGCCTTGTGCTACCAAACGAGCCTTGTTGCGAATGATAATCCCATGAGCATCTTGCTTGTTCTTGAATATCCACTTGGTTCCAATGACATTGTGGTTCCCTGTTGGCCTTGGCACCAATCTCCACACCTTGTTGCACTCGAAGTTGTTGAGTTCTTCATGCATGGCATTGAGCCAATCCGGATCTTCGAGCGCCTCATAGACCTTTTGGGGTTCAACACAAGAGACAAACGCGTGATGTTCACAATAGTTTGCTAATTGTCTACAAGTGCTTACCCCCTTTCTTAAGCTTCCAAGCACATTTTTCAGGAGATGATCCTTGGTGGAGAGCTTGGAAGCAATCTTGGCGGCACGACGCTCCAATTCCTCCTCGGGGGTGAGACGAGGAGCGGTCACTTGATCATCTTGAGCGCCGTCTTGAGCTTGTTCTTGATCTCGAAGAAGCTCTTGATCTTGAACTTGCTCGGAGGAGAGAACTTGACCTTGGGCATCACTTGATGTTACAACACCATCTTGAGATTGACCTTTCCCTTGGTCTTGTTCTTGAGGTTGAGGGCCTTCACTTTGTTCTTCGGAAGCATGTGGGCCTTGGGTTGGTGATGGCTCCACTTGAGTGGAGCATTGTCCTTCTCCTTCGGCCACAAGGGGTTCCTCAATGGGTAAGATAAAGCCAACACCCATTCTTCTTATGGCTTGAGGAGGAATTTCATCACCTACATCACAAGTGCCACTTTGCTCCACTTGGGAGCCGTTATTCTCATCAAACTCCATGTTACATGTCTCCTCAATAAGTCCCGTGGACTTATTGAGGACACGGTAAGCATGGGAGTTTGTAGCATAACCAACAAATATGCCCTCATGAGCTCTAGCCTCAAATTTAGACAAACGAACACCTTTCTTGAGAATGAAATACTTACACCCGAACACCCGGAAGTACTTGAGGTTGGGTTTGTTCCCGGTGATTATCTGATACGTCTCCAACGTATCTATAATTTTTGATTGTTCCATGCTATATTATATACTATTTTGGAGATTATTGGGCTTTATATTCCACTTTCATATTATTTTTGGGACTAACCTATTAACCGGAGGCCAAACCCAGAATTGTTGTTTTTTGCCTGTTTTAGGGTTTTGAAGAAAAGGAATATCAAACGGAGTCCAAACGGAATGAAACCTTCGGGGACGTGATTTTCTCAATGAACAAGACCCAGGAGACTTGGACCCTACGTCAAGACACAAAAGAGGAGGCCGCGAGGTAGGGGGCGCGCCTACCACCCCAGGCGCACCCTCCACCCTCGTGGGCCCCCTGTTGCTCCACCGACGTACTCATTCCTCCTATATCTACCTACGTACCCCCAAACGATTAGATACAGAGCCAAAACCATAATTCCACCGCCACAACTTTCTGTATCCACGAGATCCCATCTTGGGGCCTGTTCCAGAGCTCCGTCGGAAGGGGCATCGATCATGGAGGGCTTCTACATCAACACCATAGCCCCTTCGATGAAGTGTGAGTAGTTTACCTCAGACCTACGGGTCCATAGTTATTAGCTAGATGGCTTTTTCTCTCTTTTTGGATCTCAATACAATGTTCTCCCCCTCTCTTGTGGAGAACTATTCGATGTAATCTTCTTTTTGCGGTGTGTTTGTTGAGACCGATGTATTGTGGGTTTATGATCAAGTCTATCTATGAACAATATCTGAATCTTCTCTGAATTCTTTTATGTATGATTGATTGTCTTTGCAAGTCTCTTCGAATTATCAGTTTGGTTTGTCCTACCAGATTGATCTTTCTTGCAATGGGAGAAGTGCTTAGCTTTGGGTTCGATCTTGCGGTGTCCTTTCCCAGTGACAGCAGGGGCAGCAAGGCACATATTGTATTGTTACCATCGAGGATAACTGATACGTCTCCAACGTATCTATTCTTTTTTATTGCTCCATGCTATATTATCTACTGTTTTGGACTATATTGGGCTTTATTTTCCACTTTTATATTATTTTTGGGACTAACCTATTAACCGGAGGCCCAGCCCAGAATTGCTGTTTTTTTGCCTATTTCAGTCTTTCGGAGAAACAAAATATCAAACGGAGTCCAAACGGAATAAAACCTTCGGGAACGTGATTTTCTCACTGAACGTGATCCAGGAGACTTGGACCCTACTCCAAGGAGTCAAAGAGGCGGTCACAAGGGTGGGCCCCCCTAGGGCGCGCCCCTTGCCTCGTGGGCCCCTCGGTACTCCACCGATGTACTCCTTCCTCCTATATATACCTATGTACCCCAAACGATCAGAACAGGAGCCAAAAACCTAATTCCACCGCCGCAACTTTTTGTATCCACGAGATCCCATCTTGGGGCCTGTTCCGGAGCTCCGCCGGAGAGGGCCGTCATCACGGAGGGCTTCTACAAAATCATAGCCTCTCCGATGAAGTGTGAGTAGTTTACCTCAGACCTTCGGGTCCATAGTTAGTAGCTAGATGGCTTCTTCTCTCTTTTTGGATCTCAATACAAAGTTCTCCTCCTCTCTTGTGGAGATCTATTCGATGTAATCTTCTTTTTGCGGTGCGTTTGTTGAGACCGATGAATTGTGGGTTTATGATCAAGTCTATCTATGAATAATATTTGAATCTTCTCTGAATTCTTTTATGTATGATTGGTTATCTTTGCAAGTCTCTCCGAATTATCCATTTGGTTTGGCCAACTAGATTGGTAGTTCTTGCCATGGGAGAAGTGCTTAGCTTTGGGTTCGATCTTGCGGTGTCCTTTCCCAGTGACAGAAGGGGCAGCAAGGCACGTATTGCATCATTACCATCGAGGATAACAAGATGGGGTTTATTTCATATTGCATGAATTTATCTCTCTACATCATGTCATCTTGCTTAAAGCGTTACTCTGTTTTTAACTTAATACTCTAGATGCATGCTGGATAGCGGTCGATGAGTGGAGTAATAGTAGTAGATGCAGAATCGTTTCGGTCTACTTGTCATGGACGTGATGCCCATGCCTAGATATTCTCATAACTATGCTCAATTCTGTCATTTGCTCAACAGTAATTTGTTCACCCACCGTAGAATACTTATGCTCTTGAGAGAAGCCACTAGTGAAACCTATGGCCCCCGGGTCTATTCTCATCATATTAATCTCCATAACTTTAATCTTGCTTTACTTTTTACTTTGCCTTTTTCTTTTCACTTTGCATCTCTATACCAAAAATACCAAAAACATTATATCTATCAGATCTCACTCTCGTAATTGACCGTGAAGGGATTGACAACCCCTAATCGCGTTGGTTGCGAGTAGCTATCGTTTTGTGCAGGTACGAGGGACTTGAGCATGGCCTCCTACTGGATTGATACCTTGGTTCTCAAAAACGGAGGGAAATACTTACGCTACTCTGCTGTATCATCCATTCCTCTTCGGGGAAATCCAACGCAAGCTCAAGAGGTAGCAAGAAGAATTTCTGTCGCCGTTGCCGGGGAGCCTACGCCAAAAGTCAACATACCAAGTACCCATCACAATCCCTATCTCTCGCGTTACATTATTTTCCATTTGCCTCTCATTTTCCTCTCCCCCACTTCACCCTTGCCGTTTTATTCGCCCTCTCTCTCTCTATCCTTCCTCTCTATTTGCCTCTTTTTGCCCGCTTGCCTCTTGTTTGCTCGTGTGCTAGTTTGCTTGCTTGTCGTTATGTCTGAAATTGGGGAAGTTATCGCGCGATATGGGTGATAACAATATCATGGAGCTCACGAGTACCTTGAAGTGGTCCTTTGTTTTCTTTCGCTAACGGAGCTCACGAGTTTTCTACTTTAAGTGTTGTGTTGTGAAGTTTTCAAGTTTCGGGTGAATTCTTTTGATGGATTATGGAACAAGGAGTGGCAAGAGCCTAAGCTTGGGGATGCCCATGGCACCCCCAAGATAATCCAAGGACACCAAAAAGTCAAAGCTGGGGTATGCCCCGGAAGGCATCCCCTCTTTCGTCCACTTCCATCGGTAATTTACTTGGAGCTATATTTTTATTCACCAACATGATATGTGTTTTGCTTGGAGCGTCTTGTATTATTTGTGTCTTTGTGTTTTAGTATGCCACAATCATCCTTGCTGTACACACCTTTTGAGAGAGCCATACATGAATTAAAATTTGATAGAATACTCTATGTGCTTCACTTATATCTTTTGAGCTATGTAGTTTTGCTCTATGTGCTTTACTTATATCTTTTGAGCGTTATAATTTTGCTATATGTGCTTCACTTAGATCTTTTAGAGCACGGTGGTGGATTTGTTTTAAAGAAACTATTGATCTCTCATGCTTCACTTAAATTATTTTGAGAGTCTCTTAATAGCATGGTAATTTGCTTAATAATAATATGCTTGGTATTCAAGATTCGTGAAACTTTCTTTTGAGTGTGTTGAATACTAAGAAAAGTTTGATACTTGATAATTGTTTTGAGATACGGAGGTGATAATATTAGAGTCATGCTAGTTGAGTAGTTGTGAATTTAAAGAATACTTGTGTTAAAATTTGTGATTCCCGTAGCATGCATGTATGGTGAACCGTTATGTGATGAAGTCGGAGCATGATTTATTTATTCATTGTATTCCTTATGAGTGGCGGTCGGGGATGAGCGATGGTCTTTTCCTACCAATCTATCCCCCTAGGAGTATGCGCGTAATACTTTGCTTTGACAACTTCTAGATTTTTGCAATAAGTATAAGACTTCTTTATGACTAATGTTGAGTCCATGGATTATACGCACTCTCACCCTTCCACCTTTGCTAGCCTCTCTAATACCGCGCACCTTTTGCCGGTATCATACACCCACCATATACCTTCCTCAAAACAGCCACCATACCTACCTATTATGGCATTTCCATATCCATTCCGAGATATATTGCCATGCAACTTTCCACCGTTCTGTTTATTATGACACACTCCATCATTGTCATATTGCATATCCCGGTACACCGCCGGAGGCATTCATATAGAGTCATAATTTGTTCTAAGTATTGAGTTGTAATTGTTGAGTTGTAAGAAAAATAAAAGTGTGATGATCATCATTATTAGAGCATTGTCCTAGTGAGGAAAGGATGATGGAGACTATGATTCCCCCACAAGTCGGGATGAGACTCCAGACAAAAAATAAATAAAAGAGGCTAAAGAAGCCCAAAAAAAGAGAAAGAAAAGAGGCCATAAAAAAGAGAGAAAATGCCCAAATAAAAAAATGAGAGAAAAAGAGAGAAGGGACAATGTTACTATCCTTTTACCACACTTGTGCTTCAAAGTAGCACCATGATCTTCATAGTAGAGAGTCTCTCATGTTATCACTTTCATATACTAGTGGGAATTTTACATTATAGAACTTGGCTTGTATATTCCAATGATGGGCTTCCTCAAAATTCCCTAGGTCTTCGTGAGCAAGCAAGTTGGATGCACACCCACTTAGTTTCTTTTTTGTGCTTTCATATACTTATAGCTCTACTGCATCCGTTGCATGGCAATCCCTACTCACTCACATTGATATCTATTGATTGGCATCTCCATAGCCCGTTGATACGCCTAGTTGATGTGAGACTATCTTCTCCTTTTTGTCTTCTCCACAACCACCATTCTATTCCACCTATAGTGTTATATCCATGGCTCACGCTCATGTATTGCATGAAGATTGAAAAAGTTATGAAAAAGTTAGAGTATGAAACAATTGCTTGGCTTGTCAACGGGGTTGTGCATTATTTAAATACTTTGTGTGGTGAAGATAGAGCATAGCCAGACTATATGATTTTGTAGGGATAACTTTCTTTGGCCATGTTATTTTGAGAAGACATAATTGCTTTGTTAGTATGCTTGAAGTGTTATTATTTTTATGACAATATAAACTTTTGTCATGAATCTTTCGAATCTGAATATTCATATCACAATTAAGAAGATTTGCATTGAAATTATGCCAAGTAGCACTCTGCATCAAAAATTCTCTTTTTATCATTTACCTACTCGAGGACGAGCAGGAATTAAGCTTGGGGATGCCTGATACGTCTCCAACGTATCTATAATTTTTGATTGCTCCATGCTATATTATCTACTGTTTTGGACTATATTGGGCTTTATTTTCCACTTTTATATTATTCTTGGGACTAACCTATTAACCGGAGGCCCAGCCCAGAATTGCTGCTTTTTGCCTATTTCAGTATTTCGGAGAAACAGAATATCAAACGGAGTCCAAACGGAATAAAACCTTCGGGAACGTGATTTTCTCACCGAACGTGATCCAGGAGACTTGGACCCTACTCCAAGGAGTCAAAGAGGCGGTCACGAGGGTGGGGGGCGCCCCCCCTAGGGCGCGCCCCCTGCCTCGTGGGCCCCTCGGTACTCCACCGACGTACTCCTTCCTCCTATATATACCTATGTACCCCCAGACGATCAGAACAGGAGCCAAAAACCTAATTCCACCGCCGCAACTTTCTGTATCCACGAGATCCCATCTTGGGGCCTGTTCCGGAGCTCCGCCGGAGAGGGTCATCATCACGGAGGGCTTCTACATCATCATAGCCTCTCCGGTGAAATGTGAGTAGTTTACCTCAGACCTTCGGTTCCATAGTTAGTAGCTAGATGGCTTCTTCTCTCTTTTTGGATCTCAATACAAAGTTCTCCCCCTCTCTTGTGGAGATCTATTCGATGTAAACTTCTTTTTGCGGTGTGTTTGTTGAGACCGATAAATTGTGGGTTTATGATCAAGTCTATCTATGAATAATATTTGAATCTTCTCTGAATTCTTTTATGTATGATTGGTTATCTTTGCAAGTCTCTTCGAATTATCCGTTTGGTTTGGCCAAATAGATTGGTAGTTCTTGCCATGGGAGAAGTGCTTAGCTTTGGGTTCGATCTTGCGGTGTCCTTTCCCAGTGACAGAAGGGGCAGCAAGGCTCGTATTGTATCGTTGCCATCGAGGATAACAAGATGGGGTTTATTTCATATTGCATGAATTTATCTCTCTACATCATGTCATCTTTCTTAAAGCGTTACTCTGTTTTTAACTTAATACTATAGAAGCATGCTGGATAGTGGTCGATGAGTGGAGTAATAGTAGTAGATGCAGAATCATTTCGGTCTACTTGTCACGGACGTGATGCCTATATACATGATCATGCCTAGATATTCTCATAACTATGCTCAATTCTGTCAATTGCTCAACAGTAATTTGTTCACCCACCGTAGAATACTTATGCTCTTGAGAGAAGCCACTAGTGAAACCTATGGCCCCCGAGTCTATTCTCATCATATTAATCTCCATCACTTTAATCTTTCTTTGCTTTTTTACTTTGCCTTTTTCTTTTCACTTTGCATCTCTATACCAAAAATACCAAAAACATTATATCTATCAGATCTCACTCTCGTAAGTGACCGTGAAGGGATTGACAACCCCTAATCGCGTTGGTTGCGAGTAGCCATCGTTTTGTGCAGGTACGAGGGACTTGAGCGTGGCCTCCTACTGGATTGATACCTTGGTTCTCAAAAACTGAGGGAAATACTTACGCTACTCTGCTGCATCATCCTTTCCTCTTCGGGCAAATCCAACGCAAGCTCAAGAGGTAGCAATAACAAGATGGGGTTTTCATCATATTGCATGAGTTTATCCCTCTACATCATGTCATCTTGCTTAAGGCATTACTCTGTTTTTAACTTAATACTCTAGATGCATGCTGGATAGCGGTCGATTAATGGAGTAATAGTAGTAGATGCTGGCAGGAGTCGGTCTACTTGTCTCGGACGTGATGCCTATATACATGATCATACATAGATATTCTCATAACTATGCTCAATTCTGTCAATTGCTCAACAGTAATTTGTTCACCCACTGTAGAATACTTATGCTCTCGAGAGAAGCCACTAGTGAAACCTATGGCCCCCGGGTCTATCTTTATCATATTAATATCCTATTACCTAGTTATTTCCTTTGCTTTTTACTTTGCCTTTATTTTACTTTGCATCTTTATAACAAAAATACCAAAAATATTATCTTATCATATCTATCAGATCTCACTCTCGTAAGTGGCCGTGTAGGGATTGACAACCCCTATTCGCGTTGGTTGTGAGGATTTATTTGTTTTGTGCAGGTACGAGGGACTCGCGCGTAGCCTCCTTCTGGATTGATACCTTTGTTTTCAAAAACTGAGGGAAATACTTATGCTACTTTGTTGCATCATCCCTTCCTCTTCGGGGAAAACCAACACAGTGCTCAAGAGGTAGCAAGAAGGATTTCTCGCATCGTTGCCGGGGAGGTCTACGCAAAAGTCAACATACCAAGTATCCATCACATACCCTTATCTCCCGCATTAGATTATTTGCCATTTGCCTCTCGTTTTCCTCTTTGTCGGTGTCAAAACCGGCGGATCTCGGGTAGGGGGTCCCGAACTATGCGTCTAGGCCGGATGGTAACAGGAGGCAAGGGACACGAAGTTTTACCCAGGTTCGGGCCCTCTAGATGGAGGTAAAACCCTATGTCCTGCTTGATTAATATTGATGATATGGGTGTTACAAGAGTAGATCTACCACGAGATCAGAGAGGCTAAACCCTAGAAGCTAGCCTATGTTACGATTGTTGATGTGTATGTTGTCCTACGGACTAAAACCCTCCGGTTTATATAGACACCGGATAGGGTTAGGGTTACATAGAGTCGGTTACAATGGTAGGAGATCTGAACATCTGTATCGCCAAGCTTGCCTTGCACGCCAAGGAAAGTCCCTTCCAGACACGGGACGGAGTCTTCAATCGTGTATCTTCATAGTCCAGGAGTCCGGCTGAAGGTATAGTTCGGCTATCCGAACACCCCCTAATCCAGGACTCCCTGAGTAGCCCCTGAACCAGGCTTCAATGACGACGAGCCCTGCGCGCAGATTGTCTTCGGCATTGCAAGGCGGGTTCCTCCTCCAAGTACTTCATAGAAGATTTTGAACACAAAGATAGTGTCCGGCTCTGTAAAATAAGTTTCCACATTTTGCCATAGGGAGAATAATATTTACACAAATCTAATCTGCTGACGTATTCCGTAGTGCGACATCACACCACGGCCAAGCTTTTATTCGAACTGTTTTACTGTCCCATCTTAGCGCGTTATGCGAGGCGGTTTCCTTGGCACGTCTTGTTAAAGCAGAGATCGTGTCCCCTTATTCCGGGATTCTCATCAATACGGGCGTGGGTAACCCAACCGCTTCTAGGACTCCTAGATCATAGGCAAGTCCAAACGGACACGGGGAGGACGCTTGATATCCACCCTCTTTATAAAGGGACGAGGCCTTTTATTTTTCCCTCCCGTGCTCAATCGAATCCTTCCCCCACCTCAAGCTCAAATGCCCAAAGTTCAGGTCAGGTGCTCCGAACCTTCAGTCATGTCCGGATCTAGCCTTCAAGGCCGATGGGTGCCTTCTTCCATCACGGAAGAAGACGTCAAAAAGTTGAGGGAGGCCAGATATGTGACCGCCGAGATTTTGCATCGGCTGCCTCCCCAGGGGCAGGCCATCCCTTCCCCCGAACCCAACGAGAGCGTCGTGTTCGTCTCCCACTTCCTCCGAGGTCTAGGCCTTGCATTGGATCCTTTTATCAGGGGCTTGATGTTTTACTACGGGCTAGATTTCCATGATCTAGCTCCGGACTCCTTTCTTCATATCACGACATTTATTGTTGTGTGCAAGGCCTTCCTCTGGGTTACCCCTCACTTTGGCCTATGGCTCAAGACTTTTGAAGTAAAACCGAAGATGATTGAGGGGCAACATGCGGAGTGTGGAGGTGCCTCAATACGCAAGATGACGGGAGCTGCATGGCCCAAAGGTTCCATTCCAGAGGTGTCTGAATTGTGGCAACAGGAGTGGTTCTACATCACGGCTCCTAGAAGTACCAAGTGGGCGGCCGCCCCTATCTTCCGCCCGGGCCCTCCACCACAACTGATGTCATGGATTAGCATAGGATTGAGCTGGGGTCCGGCCAAGGACGTGCCTATACTGCAGAGCCGCATTCGAGATCTCTTTAATGGAGATTACAGTTTGGTTGCGGTAGCAAAAGTTATGTTGGTTCGCCAAGTCCAGCCTTGCAAATGCCAGCCTCTTCGCTTGTGGGAGTTTAATCCCGAGGGACCGCGCTCCATTCAAAATTTCCTCGGCCTGACGCTCGAGGAGATGTACAAGTCATTCTTCGGACCTCAAGTGGAGTGTCCGGAAATCACTAAGGACGCGGGCCTGAGTAGCAACCGCGCCGCCGAACAGGTAAGGCATCTTCTGGCCGAACGTACTATCTCTCCTTTGTTACGAAGCTATTTCTGAGAGTTCGCTTTTTGACCAGGACTGGCTAACAAAGGCGAAGTTGATTTGGTGTTCGGCCCCCCTCCCTGAGGGTTTGGAAAATCTGGTATTAGAGAAGATGCTCCAGACCGCACCCTGCCTAGAGCCTTTAAAGGAAAATACTATGGATGGTAATGCGGGCGGACGTGGGCCCTCAACGCTGCCCATTCTAGCCGAGGGAGCGAGCGTCTCCATGAAGGAAGACGACTAGAAGAGGAAAAGAACTGCGCCCGGGGATTCGGAAGCCGAAACTTCCAAACGAGGGAAGAAGTCTCCCACATAGGGTCCTATCTCGGGGGGCGCCGTTGCCGCACAAAGTCCGTGAGGGGATCAATTCTCCCACGAGTCGTAAGTGACCCAAAATACCTTAATAGTACAGATATGTCGTCTTTTCTTCTGAGAAGATAACCACTGCATGTATCTTTGCAGTTCGGGCCTTAGCCCCTCTCAAATGAGCTCGTCTTCGGGGGATCTTCTTCCAGAGCTGATGGAGAGCGAAACGCCCCCTCCGGACTCCTCCGCTCTAGAAGCGGGCGACCCTGAAGTGTCGTCGCGGAGGGCCTCTCCGAGTCCGGCGAGGCCAGAAGATAATCCTGTCGACCCCCAAAGTTCCCAGTGTCCGGCTCCCGAAGAGAGTAGACAAACGAGTCCGGCACCGTCTAGTGTGCGGTCGGATGTTCTGAGGGAGTTGGTGGGGCAAGCGGCCATCTTAGATGAACACCGTGTGATGATGAATACGGTGATGGAGAGAATCTCGTCTGCCGAAAGCGGATTGCATAAAGCTTTTATGAGTCTACTGACAGGGTTTGAGGTACGTAAAATAATGTATGATAGTCCTGCACATACTAGGTGTGCCCTGTGTAGATAGTAGCCCCTGAGACTCTGGTTGTCGTCGGAAACGACAACAAACAGAGGATCATATTCCCAGGTAATAACCATACTGCCTCGATGTGCAGGTGATGGAAGCTCCGGTGGCTAGCCGGACTAGCGACTTTGCCCATTTAGAACGGCAGTTGGATGCGGCAGACGCTGACATCGAGCTTGTTAACAAAAGGCTTGACGAGGCACAGGGTAAGTGTCATTATTTGGTGAACGTCACATAGGAAGAGTAGCATGATGCCAGTATCTTTAATATGTTGTGACTGCAGATGGGGCTGCCAATGTTGAAGCCTTGCGGGCAGAACTTGCCCGAGCCAAGGAACAATCGAGGTTGGGTAATGCTGCTGCTTTAAAGGCGGCCGAAGAGTTGCAAGCCGAGAAGGCCGCACATGGCGAGAGCCGAGACAAGATGGCCAAGATGGCCATAGAATTAAAAGCCGCCGCCGACCGTTGCCGGGTTCTTGAAAAGGAAAACCAGGCGAAGGCATCGGACCTTGAGAAGGCTGCTGCGACAAGAAAGGACCTCCGCTCTGCTATGAGGGCAAAGAAGGAGGAGCTGCGGGAAGCCGAGGATATTGTAGCTGGGAAATCCTTTATGTTGCGGAGGTAGTTTGGAGATCCATGGTATGCCTCCCTGGATCGGCTATGGAGCTCGGAGGATGTGTATATGGATTTGGCGGCGAGCGCTGCCGATGCGGCCAAGTACTTCCAGGGTCAGACGGACCATGGAGTAGACCAGTTGTTTTGGAGACAATTCCATACTCCCGAGCTTCCACTTTCATTGACTGACCAATTAGCCGAATGGTCCGAACTAAATAGGTTGTCCGGACTCTCCATGAGGTCTGTTGTGGATCAGTTATGGCTGGAAGGGTCAAAACCGAACAGCTATTTCAGCTTGGTGCAGCAGTTACTTGATGTGATGCCACGCATTGATGCGATTAAGAGGTCGGCATGCATAGAGGGCGCACGGATGGCCTTTGCCCATGTCAAGGCATACTGGGCGGAGATGGATGCTACCAATGTTGCAGCGCGGGATTTGGCCATAGGTCGAAAGGCTGCTGAGCACTACTTTGAAGAAGTTCTTGAGGGTGCCCGTTTGGTAGAGACCCAGTGCTCAAAAAATATTATGTTTGAGTGATATGTAATCTCATTGTAAGCGAAATGCTTTTATAGAGTTTTATAAGGCTATTTTTATACTTTTGCCTGAAAGTAATATGATGCCTCCTGGGCGACCTTTTTGTATACGTGTGTATAACCTGAAAGATTGCAGTCGTCGGCTTCAACCCCCACGCATATAATGCAAAGGTGCTAGAAAAAACACGCATTCACACTTAACCCAACGTCCTGGTCCTATTAAGGAGGTGATAGCGGAGCGAGCGAGGCAACCGGACTATAATGCTTTAACACTTTCACTTAGACATAGGAGTTTGACAGTGGGGCTACTAGATAGCCCCTGGTGGCTCCGCACTCTCCCAATCTCGGGGTGCGTATATGCCTGGCCGGAAAACGGCCCTTCGTTAAGGCGGAGGAATTCTAACGTTCCCACAGGTCATCGAGTGGTTGACCAGTCTCACGCTATATCATGACAGTCAGTTTTCGGCTTTCTCTACTGAGGTGCTCGTCCGGATGAACCAGGGCACAATCGTAGTAGTTCTCCTGGTGCTACCTTAGCCGGTAAAGCGGAACGTAAGGCACCAAAACACAAGAGCCGGGCAAACCCAAGATTTGACCAAAGACAATGATTCGAAGCTGATGCATATAGGGTCAAACTCGCGACGCTGAACACTCCCTAAGGTATTCGGTCTTTGTGGTATAAACCGGGCCTGAATAATGGCCTTTGTAAGAAGCCCCTTGTGTCCAGGTACGTGCATTGTTCTGACGTGGCCACATGCCAAGACGTCAGCATCCTTCACAACGGTGGATATGTATCAACAAGAGACAGTAAAAAAGGTTTACGCAGGGTCTTAATCTAAAAAGAATCCTTTGAGCGGGTCCCTGCTGCACGTCTGCGCCTGTGTCTCCATTGTGTCGTATCCTGTACGGGTGTAGCACAATGATCGTCTGTAAAAGAGAGCAAGTTAAGTGAAAGAGTTGTCGTGCAAAAAGATAGTTTTTAAAGAAACCATGTATAATTGAAGATGATAAGAAATTGCCACTTGTCTGCGCGCGTTGAGCCCCTTGTATTGACGAATAGGGGTGTGATCACTTATTTGGTGTAAATAGCGGCGCCGGACTCGATCGCTGGTCCAGACGTCTTAAATGTTCGGCTGCCAAGGCAGCCTCACTCTCTTCGGCGCGCAGAGAGCGCTTGATGTCTCCGTGCACTGTAATGATGCCACGTGGACCGGGCATCTTGAGTGTGAGGGAGGCGTAGTGTGGTATTGCATTAAAGCGAGCGAAAGCTTCGCGTCCTAGCAGTGCTTGATAGCCACTTTGAAAGGGAGCAATGTGGAAAGTTAAATGCTCGCGACGGAAGTTATCGGGGGAGCCGAATATAACTTGTAGTAGGAGGGAGCCCGTACAACGAGCCCCTGGGCCTGGCGTTACTCCTTTAAAGGTAGTATTGCTATGGCGAATTTGTGTTGGGTCTAACCCCATCCCGCGGATTGTATCCTGGTATATTAGGTTTAGGCTGCTGCCGCCGTCCATCAAGACTCGTGTGAAGTGATATCCGCCGATTAATGGGTCTAATACCAAGGCAGCCCATCCTGCGTGTCGGATACTTGCTGAGTAATCATGATGGTCGAAAGTGATCGGTTGAGACGACCATTGGAAGGACTTCGAGGTGACAGGCACTTGGGTATATTTTCCTGGGGGTGCCGTACTGTTTTTTCCCTTGATCATGTGTAGTACGTTTACTGTTTTGACTTCTGGTGGGAATTTCTTTTGTTCCCCCGTGTCTTGCTTGGGGGGCTCGTCCTCGTCTTCACTTGGTGTGTCCTCCCTCTTGTGTACGGCGTTGAGCTTGCCGGACTGCTTGAAGACCCAACATTCTCTATGGGTATGATTAGCAGGTTTACCCGGGGTACTGTGGATCTGACATACTTGGTCCAGAATTTTGTTGAGGCTGGACAGTTCATCCCTGGTGCCTTTAGTGGGCGGCTTTTGACCTGGCCGAGAGCTTTTGAATACGGCGTTTACTGCCGTGCCCTTCGTGCTGTCTTCTTTATTCCGGCGTTTGTTATTGCTGTTGCGCCGTGATTTCCCGTTTCCATCTCTAACTTCCGATGTACTAGGGTCGCTGGTGCTGCATCTGGCTAGCCAGCTGTCCTCACCCGCGCTAAAGCGGGTCATGAGGTTTGTTAATGCGGCCATCATTCTCGGCTTATTTTGGCCGAGGTGTCTGGCGAGCCATTCGTCACGGACGCTATGCTTGAAAGCCGCTAAGGCTTCGGCGTCCGGACAGTTGACAATCTAGTTCTTTTTAGTAAGAAACCTATTCCAAATCTTTCGGGCTGACTCTCCGGGCTGCCGAGTTATGTGACTCAGATCATCCGCATCCGGAGGTCGGACATAAGTCCCTTGAAAATTTGCCCGAAAGGCGTCTTCGAGCTCTTCCCAACTTCCAATGGAGCTTTCGGGGAGGCCTTTGAGCCAGTGACGAGCTGGCCCTTTGAGCTTGAGGGGTAAATATTTGATGGCGTGGAGATCATCTCCTCGAGCCATATGGATATGAAGGATATAGTCCTCAATCCAAACCCCGGGGTCTGTTGTTCCGTCGTATGCCTCTATGTTTACGGGTTTGAATCCCTCTGGAAATTCATGGTCCAGCACCTCGTCGGTGAAACATAGAGGGTGTGCGGCACCCCTGTAGCTGGGTGTACCGCGTTGTTCGGATATTTGTTGTGTTGGATTGTATGCTGGGGGGCGCTTGCGTGGTCCATAGATGGATCTTGTTGCGCCGTCCTTTGGGTGCGAACCCTCTCCTGGGTCGCGTGTTGTATTGTGAGCGGCGTTGTATGCCGCTCTGTGTTGGTAGAGGGGTCGTCTATCCGACCAGGTGGCTGCTTTGATATTTGGTTGTGGGAGGTCTGCGGCCTCCTCATCGAATTCGGGTAGCAGCTTCCGCTTTGGGTAGCTCTTGGAGGGGCGATTGTCGCCGTACCTTGCTGTAGTGTTGAGTATTTTGCTCCATCTGAATTGGAGTGTGTCTTGCACAGCCTTGAGCCTTCGCTTCTTCTTTTTGAGGCTCCTCGTGGTGGCAATAAGCCTTTTACGGGCGTTCTGCTGCTCCGGGTGCCTGTCCGGCGTTATGTCGTCCGGACCATTATCCTTGATAGGGTTTATTTGTTCGGTTTGATTATCCGGATTGCCATTGTCCGGCAGCGGTTCGCCCTGCTCCAGCGCTGGGTCTGTGTGATCGCTATTTCTATCGAGGCGCGATTTGGGGCGGCGCTTGCGTCACCGCTTTGACTGCTTTTCAGGGGAACAATCCTTCGGTGTTCCATCACCCTCTCCCTCTTTTGGGGTGTCCACTATGTATAGGTCATATGACAAGGTGGCTTTCCGGGGCCTAGTAGGCGCTGGCTCTTCATCATCTCCTTCATCGGCGTCCATACCGTCGATGTCTTCGGAGTCGAAGTCAAGCATGTCGGTTAAGTCATCGACAGTGGCTACGAAGTGGGTGGTGAGTGGGTTTTGAATTTCCTCATCGTCCGTACCCCAACCTTGCTGACCGTAGTCCGTCCAGGGCTCTCTTGATAAAGAGAGAGACTTCAGTGACTTCATGATATCGCCGAAAGGCGGGTGCTGAAAGATGTCTGCGGCAGTGAACTCCATGATCGGCGCCCAATCGGATTTGACTGGCAGGGGCGCGGAGGGTTCGGAGTCCGGAGAGGAGTCCGGCTCCTTGGAGTCACGAGCCTCGCAGAGTACGGGGCTGGTGTTTGGCTCAATCGCTGTTTGGATCGCAACCCCCGAGGTGGTGTCCAACCGCCCATCCTCGAGCAGCGCGGTCGGCTCCAAACTAAGGGCCGGAGCCGATGCGGGTGCGGCCTCCAGGGCACCGTTCGACGATAGAGCTAGATCATGCCCGTCGTGACAGTACGGCGCGCTCGGCAGTGGTTAGAATCCGTCGAAGATCAAGTCCCCACGGATGTCAGCCGTGTAGTTTAAACCTCCAAATCTCACCTGACGGCCAGGGGCGTAGCTTTCAATCTGCTCTAGATGGCCAAGTGAATTGGCCTGCAGTGCGAAGCCGCCAAAGATGAAGATCTGTCTGGGGAGGAAGGTCTCACCCTGGACTGCATCGCCATTGATGATCGTAGGAGCCATCGGGCCTGACGGCGATGGCACAGAGGAACTCTCAATGAAAGCACCAATGTTGGTGTCAAAACCGGCGGATCTCGGGTAGGGGGTCCCGAACTATGCGTATAGGCCGGATGGTAACAAGACGCAAGGTCCACGAAGTTTTACCCAGGTTCGGGCCCTCTCGATGGAGGTAACACCCTACGTCCTGCTTGATTAATATTGATGATATGGGTAGTGCAAGAGTAGATCTACCACGAGATCAGAGAGGCTAAACCCTAGAAGCTAGCCTATGTTATGATTGTTGATGTGTATGTTGTCCTATGGACTAAAACCCTCCGGTTTATATAGACACCGGATAGGGTTAGGGTTACATAGAGTCAGTTACAATGGTAGGAGATCTGAACATCCGTATCGCCAAGCTTGCCTTCCACGCCAAGGAAAGTCCCTTCCAGACACGGGACGGAGTCTTCAATCGTGTATATTCAAAGTCCAGGAGTCCGGCTGAAGGTATAGTTCGGCTATCCGAACACCCCCTAATCCAGGACTCCCTCACTCTCCCCCACTTCTGTCGGAGGAAACTGACCCACGAACACCTATGGGGCCGGCGGACCGGGCCCCTTTCGGTTCGGCGGGGGGCGGAGGTCGCACAAAGAGCAGATCGAGGCGAAGCACACGAGCGGTTTACCCAGCTTCGGAGCTCTCCGGAGAGATAATACTCCTACTGCTGCTTGTCTGGCTATGTTATCTTGTGCTCTTGCTCCCGAGAGAGCGTGGTGTCTTTCTGGTTTACAAATGAGTCGAAGTGACCGACTTTTCGAACCTCCGAACCCCCGCTACGTTGCGCATGGGCCTCCTTTTATACGCTAAAGGGGTCACCGACAGGTGGCAACGCAGAGAAGGGCACAAATGTAAAAAGTGAGGTGGTTGGTACAGTTACTTGTATAGTGCACCCTACCTAACTCTGACGGCAGGGGACAAGGGCATTAAATGCCCGTCTGAGTCATCCAAACAGTGCCGAAAAGGACCGTTAGGGGCGCCACCGTTCGCCACGATGGCGATCTTGTCAGCTTCGCATGCCACTGCACACCGCTGGTTGCACAGCCTCCCGCCACGCGTGCCTGGAGAGGCCCCCAAAGCGACACGTTGGTGGATGCGCTGGAGCGTGGGCACAGAGTGGCCGCCTGCCGCGGCAAGCGCCTTGCTGCTGCTGCTATCTTGTCAGGCCCGGAGGCTTGTCGCTCACCGGGCTTCGAGGTACCTTGGTTAGTCTTCCCGGCAAGCTCCTCTTGCCGGGGTCTTGTCGCCTTGTCGGAGCGCGTGGCGCGTTGCGTCAAGTTCCTTGGAGTGCCTCAGTTGGCCTTCCCGGCAAGCTCCTCTTGCTGGGGCCTTGTATCCTGAGCTTAAATACTTTGTTCTTGAGTGGCTCCAAGGGAACCTTGGAGGGTCTTGGCGTTCGCCCGGCAAGCCTTGCCGCGGGGCGCTGCAACTGCTCGTGCACAAGTTCGGGGTACTAGGGTACCCCTATTCTAGTACACCGACAGGAGCCCCCGGGCCTGGGCTAGACACGGTGCCGAGCGCTGTTGGGCCAGGCCCAAGACAGGGCACGGGCACACGCGGGCTGGGCCACACCAAATCTCGCTCCGTATCCACCGCGCTCCCCCATAACGGCACGCGTTGAATGCGGCATCGTGGGGGAGATCGTGGGTGGTTGTTTATTAGGAAGGGTGAAACGTCCGCCCTGTCCCTCTTTATAAGCAAAGGAAACAGGGGCAGTGCGTTCCCCCTCGCTGGTTGCTACTACTCCATCTTCAAGAAACTCCGCTGCTCCCCCCTTCTTCTCGAAGCCGAGAGAGCAGCGCTCCACCCCCCCC